>NW_023339718.1:24639766-24641887 GCF_004916995.1 Morone saxatilis
GCTTGACTGTTTGGTCCCTGACAACGAGTAACAATTAACTGATTAACTACCAACTATTTTGATAATCAATTAATTGTTTTAAGTCTGTTTGTAAGAAAAATCGTGTGGACAAAACAAGACAATTGAGAACGTCTTTGGGAAATTGTGATCAACATTTTGAGCATTTTTCTGACATTTTATGAAAATTAATCATAAGTTGCAGCCCCACTACCAAAAACGTAATTTCTTTTTTTTGTTTGTGAGTCCTTTAACTTTATCGCAGTGTAATACAGAAATCACTGGAAAACCTTTGAATTAAAATCTTTTTTTTTTCAATCACTACCATTAAGCGACTGTCAATAACAACCAACACTTCTTGCAGATTAACAGGAAAGAGAAGCATTATATTCACTGAGAAACTAGAGGATTTATCAATTGAAACGTGTGCCAAGGGAGTATTGAGTTGCATTAACCGGGAAACATGGCACTTTTGGCTTGTTTCTAATATAAGCCTGTTCCAAATAAATGCTTCAGCCACTATTTAAGCATTTCCAGTAGCCTACTTTTATGCAACAAATGTCCCTAATGACTACATCCCTGTGGTTACATGTGCCAGGAAGTGGGGATTCTCTTTTTTACATCAGCAATGAATATTGTTGCCTCTTCAGTATCTTGATGGTGAAAGAATAGAGTACAGTATGACACTGTGTATCAAACGGTAAGACAGTATGTTGTACCTGTGTTGCCTGACAGGAAGGTACTAGCAAGCACAGTTCCTACGATCGGGTCTCATCACTTATCACTCTGATCCCACGTGGTTTCAGAGCGAGCGATAAAAGCTTCAGCACAACGCTGACAGGAGATAGACTACAAGACCCCTCTGTCTGAGGGATCGCAAAAAAATCTAATCAAAGAAACAGTCAGAGAAAGAAATGCGTAGAATGTGAGGAAGGAAGGGGAGGACAGGGGAGTAGAAGACAAGCGGGGAAGGGGACATGTGGGAAAAGAAAAGTGAAGGAGGAAAAAAGGGAAAATAAGATAAAAATGTAAGAGGAGAACTAAGGGAAACAGAAAGAAAAGAAAATGGGAAAGGGGACAAAAAAATAGGATATGAGACAGGAGAGGCAAGAAAATGAGGCGATGATGAAAAGAGCAGAAAAAAGAAAGGCAGGGGAAAACAATAGAAAGGGAGAAGAGAATAATGGAAATGGGTGAGAAGGAGAATAGAGAAAGAAGGGAAGAGAAGGAAATCAAAGCAGAGGGAATGAAAGGGAAGGGAAGGGTAGAAAAGTGGAAAGAAAAGGAAAATAAGAGGCAAGAGGAAGGGGAATGGTGAAAAACAGACAGTGACTGGGGAGACAGAGGGCAGATGAGGCAATGAGAACAAAAAAAGACATGGAGGCAGAGTAGAGAGTGGCGGGTTGGAGGAGAAATGTACAGTGAAACAGAAACAGGATAGCAAGACTGTAAGATGAGCTGAGGGAGTGAGAGAAAGCAATAGTGCCCCTTGATGTGTCCTTATCTGGTTCAGAAGCCCAGATTCCCAGACTGATAGCTGGTGAACTCCCAGTAATCACAGCAGAGACCAGAGTCCCTCCACTCCAATCTCTCCACAGCCTCTCCTCACCTGTTCCACCGCACCCAGCCCAACCCTAGACTCCACTCGAAAGGAACTTGGAATGGAAATGCCCCCTTTCACTGTGACACTACAGTAACATAACATTTGAACATGCACCATGAAATCTCAACATGGGGATGCTTGTCTGAGTGTGGGCAGGGCTGCAAAGTGGATGTAAAAGCCCTGTTTTTGTCTTTTCCCAACAGAGGCACGGAGAAGCAGAAGTTGCTTTGAGTGGTAAAGCCCACACATCGCACATCACCACCCGAACGCTAATCGAACAGGGAATGACAGGCCACATAATTGTGCCTGTCAAACACATCATGTACTTCCAATTTACATGACAGGGAAGGCTGGGAGGGCCGGCTACCTCACAATCCATCAAACACAGTACCATTGTGTTTGATGGCATCCCCTTGCATCCGACCGCAGCGCGTCCCTGTCGCATTGTTCATTGCACTGCTGTTTATCTTTCAGCCATTCTGACACAGGGAGCGGTTGATGGGGGGGGGGGGGGGGCCCCC
>NW_023339718.1:24641912-24706976 GCF_004916995.1 Morone saxatilis
AGTAGACTATCCACCATACTTGTCTGATTCTGAGCTTCTTGCAGGCAGCCTCCCATCCACAGGATGTAGCATGTAATACAGCCTACCTTTTGTTGGCATGTTTCCAGACTCTGAAAGAGAAGGAAAGAAAATAAGTTATGAGTAACCTTTCTTTTTCTTCCATACTGCCACTGTGAAAAGTTGCTTTTTTCTTTCTGCTCTATTCTTTTCATGTTCTTTTACACTCCCTGTGGACCTGCACCGAAATCCTATCCCCCCCTGAACTCCTCTGCACTCTCCCCCGCTTTTCACACCGCGCCGACTACACCTCGAGACAAAAGCCAAGGGTCATGAATCATGTTTCATGGCTAACTGACTACTAAGTTCATTCTTTGAATATATTCCAGTCAAATTGTAAACAGGACTTGTGTCAGCTTTCTAGTTACACCGACTTTTCCAATCCTACCACACACCGTAAAAGAAATATAGGCCTATATAGTGATCTTCGTATTTTAATTGTTTTTGCACTTGGATGATGCGATATCATTAGGACGCACGCATTCCACACACTGTTGGACAGGTGAGACTGTAATTAGAATTGGAATCTGTGAGGCCAGTGCAGATTGATACATCTCAAATGAGAGCGTAATGGCTATTTTTTGGCAGCATAGGATGATACCTCATAGTTAACCCTAACTTAGAGGTATCCAGGAGACAACTCTATTGTTGTCTGAACCACTGCTATCCTAACCATACCTAAATGAACCTAATCTACCCTAAAAAACTATTTGGTGCCATAAACATCATAAATAAAAAATTTAATATAGAGTAAAGTATCCCAGAGTTTGATCTGGTTTCAAGAAACAGTGTGTGTGATAATGCTGTTGGAGTCAGTGCCCTGTTGCTGCAGAGCATAAACACTCTGGGTAATCACCGTCATGTACTAATGATATTGTGATGAAAAATTGCCACGTTAAGTGCCTCGCTTTCACAATTCAGTTAACTCCCTGTTAAAATATGCTTTTGGAGCAAAAGGCCAAGAGATATTGCAGCAGGTTGAATTAATGGGCTGTCTCATACCATGGAGCTTATTTGAAAAAGCAACACATTATTTACAAAGACTGCAATTTGCCTTTGCTGCTCTTTCCAAAACACACTCCTGTTTCAAAGACCTGGCTTAACCTTGTGCCGGGTGGAGGTCCCATTAAAAACAGGAGGAGACAGTCAAATGAAGTGCAGGCTGCCGCTCTCCGACACTGGATTGAATTGGTAATTAGCACTCGGTTCACTGAGGGTGAAGCAGGAGTCTTCTTACCAGCAGCCCATCGATCCCCCAGGATCTGATAGCACAGCCATGGCAGGGAGAAGACAGGATTTGGAAGGACAGAGTAGTTTATCTGAAAATGACTCTGCTTTACGAGGAGAAGCTTCAGATGTCAAGATACAGAAAGAGGAAGGAAAACCTCCTGTGATATTGTCATGGCATCGTCAGGGGAAGCCACAGACGAGGGAGAGTTTATGGTTACAAGATAGCATCTAGTGAGGCATGTAGCAGTGCGGACAGGTGCCCGGTGCGTTACTCCATCAGGCAGAAGGACAGCCACCGGCTTCTCTTCACAAGGGCATGACAGACGAACTCATCCCGCCAGGTCGGAGGGGGGTGAGAGCGAGGCTGCGGGAATCTATTTGTCTTGCCTGTCTGCTTTCCTGGCAGAAACATCCGCAACCTGAGCATCTTTGAGGGCAAAAAATGATCCAGCTTGACAAGCATGAAGGATACAAGACGGTTAACTCTGTACACGTTTCATTAAAACTGCCTGTGGTTTGATCAACTCCCTTTCAAACAAATACTCCTGCAAGTAGCTGCAGAAAGTATGAAAAGTGATGATGACACGTTGGGCTCAAATGAACAAGACAAAGTGTATTCTTGGCTTTATATAAAGCACCAGTCTTGTTACTTATGTATTTTGGGAATCTGAAGTGATTCTATTCATAATGTATTGCCCTTTGAATATAACATACTCACTGCAGGAGCAGAGATGTTTCAAATTCAGTATGAACACAGAAAAAAGAAGGACATTTTGAACATTTGAAATTTGAATTCTCTTCCCATATTACCACTAAATAGCCAGAATAAAATCAGGAACAAGACTTCTTCAAACAAAGGCAGAATCATCTTTGTACTGTTCAAACTGTTTGTCCCTGTGCTAAAAATATGCCTTTTAGATCATTTTGGAGATTTTGATGAGGGATAATGATATGGAGAAAATGCTACATTTGCCATTTAGGAACGAGGCGAGAGATCAACCAGAGTTTAATCTGAATTTCTGGTGAGGTCACTGCCAAAGATACCACAGAAGCACAGATTGCTTTGCCCTCTGGAATCATGTCAGTGATCTCTTTACCTGCAATCAATTGCACTTCTGGTGCCCAGACACATTATTTGTTATGTCACCCTAAAGTGCCTTTTTACGCACTGAGGTGACAGCTCTGCTTTGCAGTAGAGCACTACTTGGGTTTCTGCAGTGCAAACACTTCCAGCTTCAAACAGGATAAAAAATGTTCCACTTCACCAGCGTACAGGGGACCCTGCAGTAGTTGGAAAATTGTGCACAGTGGCCAATGTTTGCACATTTATTATGGTAATTGTTTATTCTTCATTTAGTTGCAAAACTTCCTAATTACCACACAGTCCAGCTGCATATGCAGTAACAACTGGTTTTGCTCTCCGTCCAGAGTCAAGGCAATGTTAACACAGAGTCTTGTACTGTAGGTCTTTCAAGGACTAACTGCTGCCCATTAAAGAAGTAGTTAGCTAACCTGGCTCAAAGGAAGCAAAATCTACCTTCTATCACCTCTTAAGCTCAGGTCATATCTTGTTTGATTGATAAATGAAAATGAGATGTTGTGGTTTGGGGTCGTGTGGCAGATCATTTCTTGGAGGGGAGTAGTGACTTCTTACTCTCTGGCAAGAAATAATCTGGCACAAAAGCCCCCCATGAACCACAAGTTTTCCTTTTTATACATTGTTTTTTGTACAAATTAAATGAACAGAATATAAAATGTTAAATTAGTGATAGAGGCCGCCATGTTGAACCACCATGTTTCTAGCCTAGAAGGGACAAACCAAACAGAAGTTCCACAGCCACAGTAGTTTCTCCATCACACTTGGAAGGGGAGGGCGAAGCCAGGTAGTTGCAATCTGCCACTAAATCCTACACACTGGCCTGTTAAGTGTTACATTTTACATCTCCACCTTGTTCAGGAGAAGAGAAAAAAGGAAAAAAGGAAATCATTCTTTACTCCTCAGTTTTTTATATCCTCAACCCAGAACTTGACTGGGTCCTTTATCATAAAGAACATTCCAGTGCTCCCGTTTTTTTTAGATAAGCTAAGATCAAGGAGTAAGGAAGCTTCCCTGAAAGTCTTGAACAAGGATACACAATACATCACCTCTGTTAGAGAATATGTAAGAGTTCCTTTGAGCAGTACCAACTACTTTACCAAAGATACTCTTCATCCCTGTTGGCATCACAATATGTTAAATTGTAGTGTTTTACAGTCTACAACAAACCCTGCAAATTCCAACATGACAGCTTATCTTATATAAGGGTAGCCAAAAAATTAAAAATGTCAGCCTGTTGTGTTTTGTTCACTCAGCCTGCTTACAGTGTTTCACTGTGTGAACATTATTTTTCTAAACCTAGTAATAGGAGACAACTGTGTTGTGTTACCGTTCAGAGCTGACAACATGTAACTGGTGTGGTCTCTACTCTACAAGGACAAGAAATTATTTTTGTAGTTTGTTCCATAACTGGTCCATTTGAAAATTTGATGAAAGAGTGCATTTGAATAGCTGATGTCATTCATGTGGGAGCTTGCATGTGTGAGGTCAGCTTGAATTAGATGTGATGAAAATGAGCTTACTGATTGCAAAAAGACCCAGTTGTATTAAACAGAAAAAGGGCTTCATATAAAATACAAATGGTAGCTTTTTGTATTAAACTATATTGCTGCTTGGTAACGGATGACCAAGAACCCTGGCACATTTTTAACCATGATAGCAGTGTGACTATATTGGCCACTTTGGTCCAGACTGAAATATCACAGCAATTATTGGATGGAGTGTCATTAAACGTGGTACAGAAGATAAAGCTACTCCTTCCTCTACCCCCTTTAGCAGGTTCATATTTGTGAAATGTTACAACAATTAGATGGATTGACGTTGACATTTTTCATTCATGGTCCCCTTAGGATAAATTGTCATAACTTTAGTAGCCCATTAACTTTAACCCAAATATCAGGTCAACATTTCTTAATGTACAGTACTACATGCAGAGCCCAGAAGGTGTTGAGCTGGAAAAGAACTTTTAAAAAACAGAAAGTGGAAAATGCCTTTGGTGCAGTGCATTCAGTCAGTCAGAATTTTGAAGAAGACAACAAAGACATTCATGAAAGGTCACCGAACCCCTAAACTGGGTTTTTATGAACTGGATGACATCCATCATCTTCATCCTGTAAAATGCATTTTAGGGCTCTGAAACCTTGTGTTTAATATCTAAAACCCAAATATATCCACATCTCAGTCCAAGATAAAATGAAAACCATATTAAATCTAAGCGATCCATGAGAGTGTGAAGGGTACACACAAGACAAGACTAATGACATGAAGGTGATAAGTTATCGAGAGCACAAATTACTAAATCATGCCCACATTTTTTCCCCCCATGACACCTCCCAGGCTCCATACAATAAGATCAAAATACCTTAAAACGAATGACATTCCCATTAGCCTCAGACAAACTTTGTGTTTAATGCTGATTAGCTAGGGTTAGCAAGTTAACTCACTAAACTAAGACTGCGAAATTGGCCAACATTATACTTGATAAACATTAGCATCATTAACATTATACTTGATCGTAGTATCAAGTATCACTGTGCCTATACAGCCTCACAGAGCCATTAGACTCTTATCATCTAAAAACTAATCCATCTTTTCAACAAAATAAAACCTAGCTGGATGTTCATAGAGGTGCAACTAAAATCGAAAAGTTATTATTCCTTATTGAATAATCTTATGATGATTTTCTCAATTAATAATTTCGTATATATAAAATGCGAGAACGTGGTTGTCTTTAAATGTTTTGTCTGACCAACAGTCCAAATCCTGAAGATATTCTGTCCTCACATTGGAGAAGCTAGAACCAGAGAATGTTTGGCATTTTTGCTTAAATAATTATGTGATCATCAAAGTAGTTGCTGATTAATTTCCTGTCAATTGACTAATCAATTAACTTACTAATTGTTTCAGTTTTACGTCAATGTGTTTGATTACCTACTGCGCTACTTTGACAAGTTTCAAGTCTCTGCAAGTTGATTTTCATGCCATAGTAAAATATATATGGAACATAGAATGAACATAATGGACAGTGTGTTTGTAAAGTGCCCTGTAGGTTTGTAAGGTATATGTGATTTGGAATAAATGCGCCAAGACAAGCAAAACAAGCAAAAACACCGCTCTCGGTATACCAGTGACAAGACACATGCACTTGTGAAACGCTGACTAATGAATGCATTCGACCGATGGGAGCCTGCAGTTTATTAGTGTAAACCTGTGTATACTGCAGATTTACAGCTGTTCAGGCATGTTTCAGCTGATCAGTTCGTCTGGCCTCTGATTAGAAAAATGACCGCTGACTGAGAATGTAACTGTTGGAACAGGCCCACTTCGTATGAGAGGGAAGCTGAGTGCACGCTTGACATTATCAGGGCTGAAGAAAAATCCATACTGCATTACTACCACATCAGTGAGCTGATCAGCGATTGTGTGGGCTCGAACATTCCCCTCCCCGGGGCCAGGTTAGGTACTGTACAGTACAAGGGACAAATACTCCAAGACATCCCAAACAGGACTGTACGGCCAATTACAAACTAGCCTGGTTGCTAGTTGAAAATAATAAAAACTGACCCTTTGTCATACATAAAAACAGACCTTGAGTGATATAAATAATATGTGGGGGAGGCAGTAGTGTAGTAGAAAGTGGCTGAGTGCCAGCCAGGTGCTTTTGAGCACAGAACTTGACCCCACACTGCTCCATTGTAGCTTTTGAGTAGCTGCCAGCAGCAGGCTGTAGCTATACTGGGCAGTTCCCTGGTGTGAATAATAATTTCATCCGTATGAATGTGAGGCAGGACAGCATGTAATGTAATAAAAATAATGAAATAAATAAATGCTTGACACAATTGGGCTGAAGTTACTAAATACTATCATTATTTGCACTTGGAAGCGCCATAAAATGTGCTTTTTAACGTCTTTGCTGTTGTAATGTCCCTTTTTATACAAAGGGGTGTTACTAGAGCTAGAGTTGTCTTGTTCTGGAAAAGATCAGCTTTCTGTGATTCTACGTAAATGGATTATTGAGTGTTACACTCATGTTCAAATTAAATTAAAAGTCAAAGCTGATGATCAGTATCAGGCATAAAAAACAATCACCAGACTGTTAGTGCAAACAGTAAATCTATCTGGAGACATGGGGGGACTATGGATGAGGGATATAGCCTCAAATCCAGGGCATTCCCCCAGTTAATGGGTGGTGCAGAACAACTGATGGGATTCCTCATTGGAGGGCCCAGCAGTCAGTTAGTTGAGAAACTGCCCATTAAGGATATATTTATGCTCATAATTACTCACTACAATGAATATGTTGGCAGCATTCTCTTCCCTGTGTGTTTACTGAGCATTAACTGCCAAACAAAACAACGCCCCATTTATTATATCGCACAATTTAAAAAAACTTGTGGTACGATTGCCTACTGTTGTGCAGATCTATTAGCAGGTCTGCAATTTTGCTGCAGTCTTCTTTAATAATTTGTTTGTCTCCGTGCAAATGTCAACACTGGAGATTTGCTGGCACAGTGCCATGACTGCCGCAGTACAGTGGCATGTCCATCTTTGTCTTTGAGAGACTTGACAATTTGAAACTAAAATGCTGATAGGCTGCATGCAAATGAGCTAACTTGCTGTTGTCGAGGGTCAAATTTTAGAATATCTAAAGACAACAAAGTAGTTGGTGCAATGATGGAAATTTGTAAAAAGAAAAAGTGATATTATCAGACTTATGTCTTTAGGCGAAGTGAGGAGTGATTTAAACATGTGCTGATCAGTGATTTTAATTCCATCGAAATCCCATCGTGAGACAGGGAAAGGGCAAGAAGAGGTGGGCAAGAAGAGGTGGACGCTGTAGGTACATCATGAGATTAACCAAAACACTAGCCTCTGGAAACAAAAGACAGCAGCTGTAGCCGAATGACATACCAAGCTATGCAATCCACAACAGTATTTTTGCTGAATGGGACGTTTTAGAAACATCGTTGGAGGAGCTGGAGCAAGGCATCGATGCAGTGGATGAACCTACATGAACATACAATGATAAGCCATTCCGATTTCAGCACTCTCTTGCAAGTACACTGCAAAGTTTTTTTTTATCCCTCCTAGGAAGAATTAACCTGACGGCGCAAGATGGTTTGTTACACAGAACCATCTGGGAAGTTGTCATTGGAAACAGTTGAAAAGAGCGGGCATTTTAAAAAAAATACTGGGCAGGTGATTGGATGAACCATCTGTCTATTGCCGTCTACAACAGGCAAACTTCAACCAATTAATTAACCACATAACAAAGTCAAACTTTTAACAAAGCCAGTCTGGAGTAGAGCGACAACATCTTTTCCATCATGAAAGCCTTCAGTGTTTCAGTTCTTATATAACTAATGCTAGCAGCAGCTACGCTAACCTCTGAGAAAGCTGTGGTTGTTGTTTTTGAGCACTTACACACATCATCACACACTCCTAGCATTAAACCATACCCATAGCTCATGCCGAAGCTGCCAGTACTTCCTCAGGACATTGACTGGTCTAGTACCACTGTGGTTCAACACAAGCACAAAGCTTGAAATATGTCAAGATGGATTCTTGTGATCTGATTTTGTGATCTCATGAGAATTTTGTGTGCTTCATAAAGCACAATCTATCCAATCAGTAAATCAATCACTATTCGCAGATCTGATCCAAGCAATATTGAAAAGATGATGCAGTACTTATTTGGCCATAAACCTTTGGTATGGTCCTTTTAAAGTCTTGATAACTTGCCCTTTTTGCCAACAAGTTCGGTATGTCTATTTTATTAACTCCAAAGGCTTGCCTGTCCTGTGCCTCGAAGGACAATGCCGCCACCATTTTTAGTGCCATCTCCGACCCCTGTTATACAACTTGAATGCACCTTGCTACCTCCCTGGCAATTTTTGAAGCCTTTTACCCGAGCACAGCCTGAGTGTTTTGTGACTTGGAATAGACCAGTGGCTGTGTGTTGGCAGCCTCAGTGAGACTTCTAATTATAGAAAGCCAGACAAAAACTGTTGTGACAGAGGTCAGGTAAGCTCTGAGACACTCAGGACCCAGGCTGAGCTGTCTTACTTAGCTATCCCTGGATGATTTAGAGTGTTTTCTGTGCTTACCAGTGAGCCCAGGACTCTGTGCTGTTACTACAACTACTACTGTTGTTGTACCCCCTCCAGTCTATGACAAACCCCTCCACTGCATGGAACCATGGGAAAAGCACCGCAGTCCCCGCTCAAACGGGCATTATCTCATGAATCATCGCTCGTTTACATCAAAACAGCAGCCTCATGCAGGGTTTTGTGGGGGGATTACAGTGTGTTTACTCAGAAAGACCTCTAAGGATTTGATGCTTCCAGCGCAGAATGAAGGAAAGTTCTGCTAAAGACTTTCAAAAAACAGCAGCAGAGTACAGAGGATGATTTAAACTGCTGCCCAACACCACCAGCTCGCAGCACATTCACCTGGTAAAAGGCATCAGGGGTCCACAATTGATTTCCATTACTTGGCTGCTTCCAAATACAGTTGTGAAGAAACCAGTCTTTACAGTGCAGGTCTCGAGTGGGCACTTAGAATTAAGGTTAATACAAGGTTGTCGGTTGTCTGCTTCCACTCTACGACTCTGACACCAACTTCACACAGCCTCTCTGGATGACCCTGATGAAGCCCACAAGCTTAAATGGGTTGGTCTAACAACCTCACCAAGTATACGCCTTATTTCATAGTATCTTTGCCCTAAAGCCTCTAAAGACATTGATAAATCTATAGTATCAGTATTGCACGCTTATGCTGTTCCATGGCATATTGTGCTGTGATGTGTACATTTGCATGCACCCTCACAGCAGGTGTTAACTACACTGACCTGTGATATTATGGCTCTATTTGGTAGCGTAAAACCGCGTTGTTACGCTAAACTGCGGGGCTCGGCATTTGTGTTCAGGCAGTGGACCAGAAAGAAAGCATAATTTCTCCAGGATTTCTCAGCTTACATGGACCAAAGGACCATTGTGATTGCTGCTTTTTATTCAAAGATTTTAAATAGCAAACCACAGTTATTGTGAAGCTGTCACAAAAAGTGATGACATAATCACAAGGGTTAGTGACCATTTGCTAATTTCCAGTTCAGTAAAAATTGATTCACATTTAGGTTTGGACGTTTTTCAGCATGGTAACAAAACCATGCTGAAAAACATCCAAACCACGGGTCAGTTTTAAATACGCCAAGGGAGGAGCAGTACCATGTTCACTCCACTGCCACAGTGTGAAGACAGCTAATACAGTTTTGATGGTCTCCTGCACTGTCTATTCTAACCTGAAGTCAAAACTTAATACAACTTTGAATGTGAAAGAGATATTTTAAATAATTCTGGAGATTTCTTCAATAGTTGTTATATTCTGTAGCATGTTGTGCATACTGTATGTTGAATACCCTGCCTATGCATATGCAGGACTTATTTAGCTTTTGATCACATGCCCTTATAATTAGAACTATGATGATAATGTCAGTTTTCATCAAATCCTGTATTATTTTGTAAACAGTATGAACAGAACTTTGTCCTTGCACATATTCAATCAAATATGTGCTGTAACATTATTTCTGTCATAGTGTTAATGGATTTCTGACTATGATTCACAGCATGTACTGTTGCATTTCTTTACACATTCAAGTGGGTCATTTAGCCTCCATAAGCACCTTTGAAATTCATTTTGCTGTCATTACTGGTATGTGTGTTCGGTGCCATTTGTCTACCTTTCTTCCCCCGCTTTATGGCATTCATTTATAAATGTTAACTGAACAAGATGATAAAATCCTAAGAATTACTTCGGTTAAAAAATAGAACTGCCAACAACTGATTTTACTTGTGACATGAATGACGGGTGGAGATAAGGAAGACATTATTTTTAAGCCTTGGAAAAACAAGATATGGCTCAGTAACTGGAGCTGCAGCACAGTAAGAAAGCCTTCCTACTCATTTGTACACTCAGTGTGCTTCCTCAAAGTTGTCCCAATGTGATTATCAGTAAGACCCCCTCAGATGGTCCCAGAAAGGTGCTTCATGAGGATTAATCTGACACCATGCAGCTCCACTGACACTTTAATGGATGACCACTGAACATATCAGCATGCATTAGTAAAGCCATGCCAACACTGAGGACTGATAAGACATATTGCTAATATAAAACACACTATATAGCTGTAGCGTATATAGATATACATTGATTCTGGCTGGAACTGATTCTGGCTTGTCATCCCCCTTGCTCTCCCCCCATTAATTTCTGTCTAACTGTCCAACAAAGACAAACTGCCAAAATAATAGTCTTTAAGAGACTGTAGCTCGGATGCAAGAGTGGGTTGGCCATTAAATGTAGGGGTTCAATCTCTGCTTCCTCCTGTCCACATACTGAAGTAACCCTGGACACTGAAGTAAAGTTGCTCCCTGTGCATCTGCCAAGTGACTGAAATCTAATAATAACTTGGCTAGTAGTGTTTAAACTCACCCTTCCAGCTCTCAGTCCAGGTAGTCAGCTAGTACAGTTAGCAGATGCAACAGCGCACCGGTAAATGACTCCCTGTGATTCATGAAAAAAGATCTGTGTTGCAACAATGCCCTGATACTTTCGTGACAAGGTGCAGCTCCCAAACTAAGTTTGACGTTTTTACATTTTTCTGTGACTAACTGACTAATGAAAAGTGCATCAACTAAGAATCTTGTTTTGGCATATACAAGCAAATTTTCAATGTCTGTTAGTTGACTTTCTTGGTAAGTTTGAAAGCCTTTCTTCAACCCAAATCAAACACCATACTCTAGAGGTGATCCACGCATGTCATTTTATTTTGCATTTTTAATGGAACAATGGTTTATTTTCCATCAATGTAAAGATGATACGTGAAACATTTCTTTCATCTGAACTACGGTGATTTTTCCTTTTTATTTATTTTTTTTTTTTTACAGTTTGACAGTTAAAGCTGCACCAATCCCTATATTCACATCTAAGACTGATCAAATGACTGCATAACGCAAAGGGTGTTGCTCGTAGTGATAGATCCAGAGAGTTATCTCCTTACTACGCAGCTCCCTTCAGCTCTAGAGTGTTTTAGCTCGTTGTTTTGGTCTAACTGCACTGCAAAAAAAGTAAAAAAGCGTTGTTTCTGGGAAATACGTTTTTTTTGTCTAAAAAGAAAAATAATCTTCTCAAGTGTGTTTTGCATTAGAAAAGTAATCTGGTTTCAATAAAATATATCAAACTTTGTGTAAGATATTACAGCTTATATTGAGCTAGACTGAACCAATAAGTTCCACTCATGGTTTGCAGAATATCCCAGCAGAGGAACAAGATTATTGTCCTTGTTTTAAGAGGAAGACTACTTGCAGTTGCACTCGTAGTCTTGTCCCAGTGTTGGAAATTAAGCAGCTGTTTAGTTTTTCATTGTTTAAAAAAAAAATGCTAAACATAAGAATTCTTGATTTAAGACAAAGTCACTTATTTGTATTATGTGTCTCACTGAAAGATCATTTTTCTAATTATTAATTGTAGATTAAGGTACAAATTCCTAAATTCAGCTCAATAAAGTGACCACAATACTTCTTTTAAGAAAGTCTATTTTAAATAACTGAGTTTTCAGTGCTTGTAATAAGCACCACTAGCTTACATTTTTGGCATTTTTTTCTGGTTTTCAGACCCATTACAGTGTTTCTGTGGATAGATTTTTATGCTAGTTTTAAGAATAATAGCCAAGTAAAATTGGCTTACCCCACTGGCAGCTTTATTTACTCAATACAAGAAAATTTGATTATATTTAAGAATGTCTGGCTTGTTTCTAGAAGGGCTGTTTTTGCCCACAGCTTTGCACCAGTTGGCTGTTCTCACCAAAAAAGTTCCAATAAACTACCTGCCCAGCACCAAACCAAAGTTAGCAACTAGCTGCTGGATGTGTTCATAGGCAGCTGCTTGCTAACAGGTTAGCCATTTCAACTTGATACAATAGTAATGTTGAGTTGCACTGTCCGCACATGGCTACAATAAATCAGCTTAGTTTGAAGTTTTATGTAAAAATGTACCAATTTCACAAGACTCACCATATTTGACCATATTGGCCTAAATGCATGATTTAACACTTAAGGGTGAAACGAAATGTCTCACTTATCACGCATCCAAGTTTATTTACACCCATCTAAAAGATTTATTTTGTTACAGTTAGATTATTTCTCTTGACTGAACTCAATGCTGCATTCAACTGGAGGAAGGACTCCTGAATGACATGCTGGTTTGCAACTGACTCTCCGGAGTCAGTGCTCTTAACTTGTGGTAAACACTGGCGAAAGACAAGCTGTTTCCTAAACAGCAGGGGAGCAAAAGGTCTATCCAGAGAAAGCTTGACTCAGCGACAGCTTCAGATCTTTTTTCTCCTTTCATCCCTTTGGATGGTAAACAGCATCACAGACCAGCCGGAATAAACAGAAGTAAACACCTAACAGGACTTGTGCTATATTAAAGTTACCAGCTTTAAAAAACATAGGATTTGCAGGAAAGACACAAGACTAAATGACTTGTTCTGCAGGGTACTTTTCACACTGAAGCACAGATTTATAAGGGTTCTGTATGCATGTAATGAGAAATGGTGGAGGACTAATGGAACTGGCTGGGTATAGGTGCATCTACGCTCCTGCTGAGCTCCAGTGAGAATAGACCTATACATCAGCACAACCTGCACTCCTCCTACCAGCAGCATCGCACAATCAGATCTTTGACTTCTATTCATGACTTCTTTGTTTGTTCACATCAAATACATGTTTTTGGTTTTGACTGTATTAACCTCCTTTTTCGACTTTGACATAATGCTATTTTATCTGGGAGTGTTCATTTATTTTATTTTGTGTAGAGCTGCAATGATAAGTTGATTAACTGATTAGTTGTCAGTTATTAAAGGACCAGTGTGTAAGATTTAGTGGCATCTAGCAGTGACATTTCAGATTGCAACTAACTGAACAATCATATTTGACAACCTGGGAATGACAGAATGACACATTTTTGGTCCTACCTTTAGGTCTAGTAAAGTTTTATCAACTTTTAATTCTAAGGTAACAGAAACATAACAGTTTATAAAATCCAGTAATTATACACTAATTAAAACATACCTCTAATAATATATACTGTCCCAATACTTGTCCTTTAATACCTGCCAACCTATCCACTCCTGGAAATAAACCTCACTCCAGCTGGCTTATACCAACACTAGCAACTGCAAATAGAGCACATATCAAAGCAGTTTGTATCTCGGGACAGGAACTTAATTCCTCACTGTTGACAGTCTGATGTGAACAAATGGCAGCCTTGCCACCTCACTCCTTTTACACTGAATTTGAAACCTCAGATGATTACCAGATGGATTCTTGATCTTTTTGTTTCTAAAGTTTTCCAGACTAAGAAAGCACACTAGAAGCTGATTGGGCTTTCCGTGCACACTGTGGAAGCAGGCAGAGGGATTGTTGAGCAGGGATCAGTAGACAATACAGGGAGCAAACCCTGAGACGGCTGACAGAGCGCTGTGACGAAAGTAGGCCACGCAGTCAATTCTCAAACTCCCACTGAAAAACACGTATCGACCGCAAACAAAACCCTCTGAGATCAAAGAGAACAGGCCCGTCGGCTTTATGCAACATCCCGTATTAGAAAGCACAAATGCAGCTATTTCACTGGCTTCCAGAAGAATGGCATCATGTGGATATTTGTTTCGCCTCTGATGTGCTTTTACACCACTGACAATGTCACCTGCAGAGCTACAAACAGTACAACCCTGTCAGTTTTTGGATGATGCACACTCACAGGTCTGCTTGTACCCATCTATCCATGACCGTGCCATGAAAGCTGCAGCTCAGTTAAAAGAAAAGATTCAGATATTTTAAGGAAACAATGGGCTGTCAGATTCAGATGTAAAGAGTAAATATATGATTCTGCGGGCCATTCAAGCACAATGTTTCCACACTAT
Organism: Morone saxatilis; assembly: GCF_004916995.1. Lineage (NCBI taxonomy): Eukaryota > Metazoa > Chordata > Actinopteri > Moronidae > Morone > Morone saxatilis. Next base: position 24,656,273 of record NW_023339718.1, read on the forward strand.
AGCCTGAGGACTTTTCACTTCGCTGCTTTTCTTTTTGACAGCTCCTAACATTATATCTCATTTTGTTCCCCAGAGCTTAGAGGGCTTTTGTTCTTCTTTCCATCAGCGGATTTCATGATGATTTCTCATGAAAGTTAGACTGATGAAAACAGTGTGTGAGCGCTGCAATACAAAGTGGAGGCTGCTTTCTTCTGATGCACTATGTGACAATATTCTGTCCTTCGCAAACCTCCCAAATAACTCCATCAAAGCCCATAAAATATATTAATACTGATCTGAGTTCAGCAGTAGATCCGCCATTCAGTACCGACATATTGGTGTTCAACGTAGGCTAATTAGGCTGTCACTTCTCTGTCACACGAAAATGAGTTCATTAAATTGGGAAATTATGGATTGATTTGTTTTCAAACCTCCTCAGGCGTTGGATGACTTTTTAAACAAAAAACAGAAGATTGTGCTCTTTTGAAAATGTCAATTAGTGAGTTTAAATATAATTTTAATGACTTGATTTGGAAACTGTGCCGACTTTGACGCATTCTGTGTGGCCTCGGCTGTTACCCTCTCTCTCTTTTAAGTTGAATATTTGATCTGCTGCTGATGTGTTCTGACTCTGAAGCCGTCCTGGGTAGACTTACGTGCTGTTTTAAAACTCAGGAAGATGCAGTGTTTTTTGGGTGGTCTGTGTGTCAAAATATTGAATACAGATCTCAACAACTTTCATATCATCACAATGGTAATACTTTTTTTAAAATATAAATTAAAATTGTTATTGGAAAAATGACTAATTGTGAATGATATGGCAGTCACAGTATCTGTCAAAATAAATTAATTCCCATATGATGCTTTTACCATATTGTGCAGCAGTGGTACCTGCTGGTAGGCCCCGCCCCTTAAAATCAGATGTTCAATGAGCACAGAGAAACTTTCCACTTTCAGCAGATGAATGTGAAAACAGAATCTGCACGGACATCATTCGAACGTCACACTGTAGGAGAAGAAAAGAAATTGATCTGAGGAGGGGGACTTTAGATTCTAGTTATGAGCTGTTTCACACATATTTGTACTTTATACAGTGAGATTATGTGTAAAGCAGCAACTATTTTTACTTGAAGCAAATCCCCAAACCCTCTTTCCCCTGGATAATCAAAACCTGTTGTGTCAGCAGGATTATTACAGGAGCTCTCAGTATATGCAGGTAGCTCATTGCTTTTCTCAAAGTATTTACAGTAGTGGTATTGTTGTGCACATTTCTACTTACACTAATGCAACCTATTAAATTAAGTAATGAAACATAAAAATAAAAGTCAAGACAGTAAGAATGGAAACATGCTTTTACGTATATTTAATACTAATACTAGAATAATTCTGACACATCATGTACAGAAGTCTCCTTAAATTTCAAATCATAATCGTATGCTCTTAAAAGCATATTGTGATGCTGTGTAATAATATGTCAAGTTCAGTAGATTAATAGAGATATAAATATACAAAAATAAGTGACTCCTTTATATTAACGTTTTGGAGCACTGTCTATTTTTGCCTCCTTGAGAAAAAACAGAGAAAAATGAAATCCAGCTTTGACTCTCTTGCAGGGTCACTAAACTGCAGGTTTTACCCTCAAGGGCTGAAGAGGGTGAAAGTCTCTCTTGTCATCATCCTGTCTTGTGACTGCAATGGGGAATAGGACATGGACGTATCAGTATAGGGAGCTTAAAGAAAAGCTTAAAGCTTAAAGTATTATTTTGTCTATTGTGGTTTTATTTGCTTGTTACATGACCCCACCATCACCAGTTACATACTTCAGTGGTTCCCAACCTGGGGTTCAGGGCCCCCGTTAGGGGTCAACAAAGCTTCATGGAGGGTCGCGAGGCCCTCTTAATTTCAAGGCGTGCTAGAACATCTAATAAATATACAAAGTAGGCCTATATCTCAGCGTTTGTTTCACTTCTGTGAAGAAAAAGTAAATGTAAAGTCAATTGTTAAGTCAATTGTCTAATAGAACAATGGCCAAGCGTCAAGGATAGGGAAATGGCAGAGTTTGTCAAAAAAAGAAGCCTATTAAGTCTGTATGATGGCTAAAATATATTTTTTTAAACACAATACAGACAGAGAATTGTAAAAAAAGTTCCCTAAACAGGAAACAATCTGCTCAAAAGTTCCCAATCACTCATTTTACAAAAATGTACTTAGTAACTGAGGTTCATTGTACAATTTTTATAATAATATATAATACAATTTGAAATATCCATAAAAGATGTAACTTAGGCAGGGGTCATCAGTTTACTAAATAATAGAAAAAGGGTCCCTTTAGGAAAAAGGGTGGGAACCACTGACATATTGTGTGTGCATTTGAAACTGTGTTCTTTATTAACATTCAATTAGAGAAAATGGTCACAAAAATGTAAAAAACTCCAAAACAGCTCGATCAAAGCCTATAAAATTATGCTAACGACTACAATTTTCTCACTAAACGTTTCTGGTGCTCTACATCCTCTGTATTTATGCATAAAATGATCATAGCATGCAACAAAACAATTTAGCCACACCACTGAAGGCGAGATTCACAATGTTAAAAATGCAGCTTGTTGTTTTGGATTTGTGCCTCATATGGCTGGGAGCACATGTGGCGAGGACGGAGGGGGGAGGGGTGCTATATTGAAATTAAAATCCTGCCTGGGATTATGAGCTGAGTCATGCCGAAACTGTGAAAGAATTCAATCTAAGTGCGAGTGGAATCTGCATCTCGCACTCTTTTAATTTGACACGCTTCATTGGCTAATCGCCTCCCTGTCACAAAGATTCCGGGCTGTTTCCAACTCGTTTAATCATCCTTCAAGAGCCGTGAGGACCATTTCACCTATCTCTCTCTCTCTCTCTCTCTGCTCGCCAGCGCCGCTTTTTAAAGGGCGGAATAACAACTGATCTCTCAGGACTATTTCCATTAATAACCCCTCCTCCTTCGCTCCACTGTTTCCCAGCGAGACAGGCTCATAATTAAACTGTGTAAACGCCGCCGCATTAGAGTGATCTAAATAAAAAGGGCTAAGCATCTCGGCGGCACAGTTTTTGCTTACACGAGAAGCTTTGGGCCACTTTTCTTTGTGCCAACATGTTTGGAAGCATTTTAATGACCTTCCTTGCGCCTGTTGTACGGAGAAAGCTTCCTGAGGAGGGCACGTTTGTCTTTTCCCATTTGAACTTAATGAGAAGGACTTTTATAAAGAGGCAGTAGCGACAGCACTTTTCAGCCTCTTCAATTATCAGCAGGCACCATGATGATTCAGTCTCATTTCACTCCTGTAGATTATTTTCTGTCAGCACTAGAAATGGCTAATTTTTCCATCCCATTAACTCCAAAGCCTATGAAAATGACAGGGGATGATCGATTGGTGCAGTGTGGACATCACTCTTGCAGTCGCAGACAAGAGCATCTATAAACTCTCTGACTGAACTGCTGAAACTATTAGGAGACCTCACTGGGCTAATGATGCATGAGAAGTAATTAAGAAGGGATCATGGAAATTAGTTTTCTTCTTTATCTGACAAACACGTTAAACTCATGACAGACTGCAGCAGCAGCGACCGAGCAGGGCTGCACGAAAACCACTAGCACTGCAACTTTGCCCTTCAGGAAGGGTCAAGTCTCCTTGTGTAAGTGTGCATTTATTAAAAAGACATTTTATAGCACTGATGCTGGTGCGTGTATGCTGGCTTCATCAAATCTACGTGTCAGTTGGTGTTTGTACAAATACTGAAAAGTGACATGTTTTTTGTGTGTGTTTAGAGTGATATAATCTGAACCAGAGGGCAACTACTAGTACTCGCACTGAGCTCCTGCGCTTCACTAACCCTCTTCTTCAAAAATCAATATTTGCAAAGGTCAAACAGAATGGAAAATGCAGATTAGCTGGTCGATAGCTGACACACTCTCCTGCACCCACATGCTACGAGTTGGTGATGAGCTGATGGAACCGTGCGAGTGGTGGGAGGCGTAACAGCTCAGGGTTGTAAAATTTTCACTCGAAGGCCTTCTAAGGTCACCTTGAAAAAAACTATATTTAAAAACTGCTAAAATGTTAAGATTTTACTCAACAGGCAGAAAACCACTTACTGCATGTGTTATTAGTTTATAATCAGATATCATCACAATTAATAACGTTCCCGATGGCCTCAACAGTACTGTGCTTTATGCTAATTAGTAAATAACATTACATAACAAAAAACATGTTAAAGGTCCAGTGTGTAACATTTAGGAGGATCAATTAGCAGAAATTAAATATAATATTCATAGGAATATTTTTAATTAGTGTGTAATCACCTGAATATAGGAATCAGCATCTTAAAATGAGCCCTTTTTATCTACAGATGCTGTGGGTCACCTTCCATGGAGTCCACCATGTTGAATCGCCATATTGTTTTTTTCTTTTCTCTAAAGTTGGAAACAAACCTGAGAATATGTTATGTCTGATCGTCTGACTGCTCAGGCTTGTTGCCCCGCTCTTACTGCTCTTACTGCAATGTTCTCATATTCCCAGATCTCAATAATAAACTCAGTCAGTGTTAATGTTATCAAGATCGATAGAACCAAAGCTAAGAAAATAAGATGTAACAGAACATTTGTTATTTTTTCATGAACTACTTAAAATGTTAAAAATCGGACAAATGTATCCAGTGATTGTCCATCACTGTTCAATGCACTTTCACTTGATTTCAAACATTTTATATTATTCAATCAGTGAATGAGATAAGAGGATCGTGAAGCCTTGGCAGGGATACTATCCAGCTCTCTCATGCAGTATCAAAATCTACATTATAAATTCTGATTATTGGTTAAAACCTGTTCTCACTTTCTTTCGGAGGCAAGTATGTGTTGAGTAGCAACAGAAAGGTGATAATGTGTTTTAATTACATAAAACATAGGCTGATCTTCTGTGGAAGCAAAAACGATCTCTTTGGTTGAGTGAAACAGCCTTTCTGCCTGCAGAGGCACAATCATAATGCCAAAGAGGGAGTTTGGGAAACATTTTATTTGAAAACTGCAAATGCTTGCTTTGATATTTTCAGCAATTTTGACTGAATGCAAACACAGTCTTTTATATATCTGTGCAAAGGCTGTGTATGCATATCTGCGCTTTTGTGCAGACACATGCTTCTAGACTAAAAACTTACAGCAAGCATCTGCTCCCTGGTGTCAGGGAGGTCTTTCCTAAAAAAAATTAATCCTTAGTGCATAAGTGTTAAAACAACAGCCCCTGTGGATGACTGGAGAAAAGAGCACCAACTGCAGATATTCATAATCTCCAAGAAAAGAGTAACTGCTCAGAGGACAGCAAACAGATACAAATGAAGGTGAATGTATCTGAACCTCAGGGTACATCCAGATTCCCTTATTTGATTGTTTCTTGATCCTCACATGACCCGCAAATTGTTTTGCTCCATCGTCAAGGGCGATCCAATGCTCATGTTTCTGCTCTGAGGGCTGAAGGAGGCAGCCGGGAGGAGACTCAACTGTGTGTGGACTTCTGTTTTTCTATCTGATTAAGAAACAAAGAAAACTTTCTTTGTTCATTAGAAAGATTTTTTTCTCATGATTTCTAATTTTCTGTTCAATCTGCATCATCATAATCTATGCAGGGGGAGGAGGAGAGTCACACATTTTAATACTATTCTCATTATCTGGGTGCCATGATTCAAAATTTGATGTGAGGTATATATAATTTCCACTTCTAAATCATAACATGAATTATTAAAAAAAATATATTATAAGTTACTTTCAAGTGGCTAACTTTGTGACAGCAGGGTTAATGTCAGCAGTCAAACGTGGAAATCTCTGTGTTCAGACATTTAGTTGCTCCTCTCAGGCTAAACTCAAACAGTGAACGGTATCTTGGCGAACAAGTGAGTGAATCCCCTTTTGAATGGTGACTCTGACCTACAATGGAAAGCACGGGTAGCTGCAGTAACACTAGGTGAGCAGGGTTGGGGAACGACAACTGTATGGAGTGTGTCTGTTTTTCCACTAAGCTCCCAATAGACAGGAACAACACTTGTAACTATGGTGACTATCCACATTAGAGATGGTGTACTGTAAATAACTGTAGTAATAAAATACATAAAATGAGAAAATGAGATTCACTGACAAAAACTAGACTAAAATGTATTTAGTTTTAGACAAATACTAGCAATAATTAAATAATTTAAATGTGGCTTTAACAAATTTTCATTGTCACAAGACTCATTTTAAAACAAAAAGGGACTTAAGTATACATTTCAGGTTTATCTTTCTAGTTAAAATAGCCTTACTCACCAGGTTCTAACAGGTTATTCTGGCATAACGCTGTGGTTACCATGGTATTCATAGCTAGTCAGACAGCCTGCTGACCTTCTGACATTACAAAATTCATGCTCATAAAAGAATACATTTTTAAAAATCACTGCCATTTCTATTTTTACCTTGACCACTGCTCCTTTGCCATTTAAATTTGCCCTTTAGGCAACTTGCACTCCAGTGAACTGTGATTCTTCAGCATCACCCACCTACATTTAACCCAGCCAGTGAGATTGTCTCCCTTCCTCCTCCCTGAACTCCATTGTTCATGCAACTGGAACATCAATCTGCATTTCTGCAAGTCCCCCGTGTGGATTTATGACCCTTAGTTTTTCACTTAAGATGAAAGAATGAAATATGCTCATCGTCATCTGTCGGAAAAAATGTGATTTTCACTCTAAGCTGCCTATTTGATGCACAGTAGGTACACATTTTAGCGTGCATTCACCTTGAATGACACAGAGAGGCCTGACGGGATGATAATTACCAACAAAAGGCAAGTGTTGGAAACTGGGAAAGAGTGAGGATGAGACAGTTATGCAGGCATCCTTGAGGGCAGATGATATCGTCAGAACTGAGTGCAGTTGTTAGGCCCTGTGGTTTCCTCCGCACATCTAAAGCTTCATGCATATTCAACAGCCTGATTGGACTGCTAAATGTAGGAATACTGCAAACAAAACACCCAGGGAAAGGGTGAGTCGGTGGCTCAAATTATCATACTGCAGTTACAGGACAGTAGGAAATACTATGGGTATTCTCCTACTTGGCCATCTTGGCCTACTTGATTCATCAAAACTTTGTTTTCATATACTGTAAGAGTATTTCCAAACTGTCAGCAACGTCCCTCGCCATTTTTCTAAACATGGACAACAGTAAAATGATATGTAACCAACCCTGCTGCTATTATTATACATATCAGTAGGGCTGTTAGAATTTGTTTCCCCCATGTTTTTGAAAAAAGCATTAAATGTCCGTCTTATTTTATGACGTCATCACGTCACATCTCAAGGACCCACATTGCCCTAACCGTGAAGCCACACCTCTTCCTGTCCACAGTGTGCGTAGCTCAGCCTGGCCCTCGGTCAAAGAGATACAGAGGAGTGAGATGGAGATGTTATGTGGTTGTTACATTTTTATAGAGTCCTGATCTGCACAGCATTCAATATTGATTTAGAATTTGAATGTCAACTGGGCAACTGTGGAAACATGGCGGTTCAAAGCGGCGGACTCAATGGAAGGTGACCCACAGCAGTCTGTAGATATAAATAGTTCATTCTAAGGAACAAAATGATTCCTATATTCAGGTGATTAGAAACATAACTATGAATATTATATTCCATTTCTGCCTATAGATCCTTCTACATGTTACACAAGGAATAGATCAATATTTCCCTTTCTTGCAGAGTTGGATGTGAAGCTAATCAGCCACTGGCTCATATTCAACAGACAGACATGAGAGTGGTGTCTCCTTATCTAAGTCTCCACCTGAAAGCCAATGAGCATATTACATATTATAGTGGTAAACCCAACTGAACATTTTGCCCCCAAACCTAAAAGCCACAGCAGGTTAATAGCATACTGAGAGCCATTATATTTGATAATGTACTGTAAGGTTACAGTATATATCTGTTGAATTCTACTCCCTCTTGCAAACCAACTAAGTATTGCTGTACGATCAGCAGCACAAACAAAACAGCATATAAACCATTGATGGGGAAACTCATTTTGCAAGGCATCCAAGACAATGGAAACCAATTAGTGAAGACATGAAGTGGACAAAGAGCACAGCAGTCAGAGCAAGTCAGCCAAACGCTAACGCTGGACTCTCCCCCATGCAGCTGAATACTGCCATTATTGTCACTGTCGCTGGCTGCTGCATCTCCGGAGCCCCAAGAAAATGATGTTTCTTTATGTGAGGAAAATCTCTGGTTTATATTAGTATGATGGCAGTTTGCAAAAATACTCTCTAGCATTGTCCCTGGTTGTTGTCCTGTAGATGGATGTTTATGTTGCTGAAATTTCTTTATTACCACTCTTTTAAGTAAATTATCTTCACAGACCTGGTCGTTAATACCTTAAACATCATTCTGAGGGCCTGTCATAGCTCAATAAAAACTGATTTCAGTTTCAGAAATAAAGGTCACTCAGTCTCCAGATTGTGCACATTCACAGTGAACTGCTGCTATTAACAGATCCTATATAATTTCACCTAAACTGAGCTGGAATTCATTGGCAAAAATACAAACACTGAAGGGTTTGTGACCCTTTAAGAGTTCAAATAGGTCTACTAACTTTTAAGCGCCTTTCAGCACATTGTTTTGATTTTATGGCCCGTAACTTTACTGTTTTGGTGAGCATTCCCCTCCGTTTCAATTGTTATGATGTATTTGCCTTTGGAATAAGGACTTTAAAAGATGCTGGTCCTGAAACATGACACAACACCCAAGCTAGATATAAACTAAATAACTCACTGGCTGGTAGTAATGCATTCTCTCAGAGCTGAAGAGGTGCTGTACATTCAGTTGCTTTAAAGAACTGTGTATTTGTTTGAAAATGGTTCCTCGACATCGTACAATGTTGTACCAGCACATACATTAATACTCCCACACCTCGCTTAATGACTACTCCCGGGTCACTCCCCATTCTATTTTCTCTGTGAAGTAACAGGCAGTGAATTAAAAGAGGCTCTCCTGCAGTGCTTGGAGCAGGGCAGCCTGTCAAGAGAGGCTGCAGCGCACCCAATGCAGTACACATGCAAAGAGACGGACGCATAAATTAACATGAGCCACGCAAGTCTTTGAACTGTGAACCAGAGACGGCTCTGATCCCCTCTGCTGAGGAGCGCTGGCTTTCATGTGTTTGAAAAGGAGGTTTAAAGATCAATTACATCTCGAGTCTCTACTGTCACCCAAAGACTGCTTTAACTTTGCAGTTTAAAATTCGATTAAAAGCAAAGTATGAAAATTCAAAGGGACGTTGACTAGATCAGAGATAACCATATTAGTGCAAGTTAGATGACCCGTCTGTCAAAAATGTTTCAACTGCAGGGGGGTAGGTGGAATTGGTTTAAAGGATTTAAAAATCTCCATTTTATTTAAAGGACCACTGTGTAGGATTCAGTGCCATCTAGCATGAGCACTGAATTGCAACTGAAACCCATCACCATCGACCAAGCGTGTAGGAGTAACTACGGTGGACACAAAACTTGTTATGCTACTGTTATCAATACTTCTAGTGCAACATACTAGCTGATGTAATGTTTCTAATCACATGTCAATCCCCCAGTGAGGGTAGCACTGTGTTTAATGTCATCCTAGAGGCTTCAGTATGCTTCAAACTTCAAACTACTTCGTCGAACACTGTAAGGGAAAGGGGTTTATACCTGTTCCAATGGCACCCTTAAAGGCATCCCATTCCCTCTCTGATCTCTCTCCAAGAACTCACTTTTGTAGTCTTGATGAAATTGTACAAAGCAAAGCCGGCAAGCTACTTAACCCGAGTCTGCACACTCTTCTCTCTGCTCGGTGTGCTTGATACGTCCACGCTCTGCTTGCGTTGTTGCACGCCAGGTTTCCGCCACACCGCTGGCCTGAGAGTGCTGCTGCTACTTGCTCCTGCAGTTCGTAAAGCATTTCATATTCCACCCCAGAATGCACCTGTAGGCTCTGAGACTGGATTCCTTGTGGGAAATTATTATTAGTGTCAGTCCCCATTGGTGCTCCATGGAGGCCGTACCGTACCTATTCAACATTTGCATATCTAACTCACTCAAGGAGAGTTGGCTGATTGGAAGGCAGATACAGGTGCATACCTTATCACGGGCCAATCGCTACGTAATGTGGGTCGGATTGTCTGTTTTAGAGAATTACAAATGATTATCTGCAGCCCCCTCCAATTACGCTGTTCAAAAGCTGGTTTCAGACACTGTTAAACAATCCAGCAAACACTTGATTCGACTCTTACTATACTGTCTGATTAGTCTCTTTTGAATGTTTTTGTCTGGTTGGCATGCTGGCTATCATTACTCATGATATTTATTCAGATTGTTTCCAAACAGACATGTTTATATTTTTGATTGAAGACGTTCTGGTGCCGTGCTGAATCCCTGGACTCCAAACTGAGATGCAAGGCAGATACACTCCGTACTTTTATTATGACTGTTCAAACCACTAAAGATCAATCAGCTCAGTCATTACATCTAGTAATCTAAGAAAAAAATAAGATATTTTGTGCAAAGACATAATTTATTAATATCAAAGCCTCAATATTCAACAAAGCAGTCTGATTTTGTTGCTATTGCCTTAAAGAGTGAATCTACAAACACAGTACAAAAGGAATAATTGTAGACAAATCTATGCAAACAAAACTGAAACAACTGTCTTCTTCAGAGAAACGACCTCCTCTTTCTGAAGGAAAGGAAAGTTTGCACATCCTTTACTTCCCATCTGTTTTTTGTTCTTGCTGTCGTCACTGTGACCCAAACATGTCACGATGCATTAGACCCTAACTGCGCTAAAAGAGAAACCAAATATGCCCCATCTCTAGGAGGCAACAGGCCAAGTGCTGTATTCAGCATTCACCACACAATAACAAAATGAATATTTGATTTGAATTGGTACAGCCACTTCCTGTCTCCTGCAACGCCCTGAAGAACAAAGCAGTTCTCCTGCTACCCATGGACAGTTAGAGCTACTTTAAATAGCACTCCACAGTGAGCACAACGCCCTGCAGGAAACGGAGGTTGACTTGTTAAGAGCTGCAGAAGAAAAGTTGACTCAAAGACAAAGTAATGCAAATTCTGAACAAAGAAACAAGGTCAAATTGAATTAATAGCACTTTATTTCTCTTTGATGAGATTTCACCTCAGCAGCAACCCGCCCTCTTTTAGGAACAACGATAGAGAATCAATAAAAATGCTAAACTGACTCAAGGTCTCAAATCATTTTCTTCTGGTCTCTGAGGGAACAACAACCAGCCGCCCTTTGCTAAAACTTAAGAGTGGGCCACAGTGTTCATATGAGTCCTATCAAATCTTGTTACTGCAGATGTCCAACAGCAGCAGGCCTGTAGTCAGAACGGTCTTGTAACTCAAAGTGACAGTGAGTGAGAGGCAGCATCTGCAGAGAGAGAAAGGTCCACTATCTGACAACACCCAGGCCAGAGGAAGGAAACCAACTCCCACTGTCCTTGAAGTGGCTGATGAGGGTGGCTAGCATGAAGGAAAATCAGACAGGAGTATATGCAGGTATATGACTTATGCACACCTTTTAGGAGTATTTACTGTTCAGTTTGAAGGCAGCGTCGATTATATCAAATGATGGACTTCGAGGGGTGAGAACCAGAGGGTAGCAAGTGACATTTTGGGCAAAATGTAGGTATGTGTATCAAATAAAGCTCTTGATGAGCACTTTCTACTGCCAAAAGGGCACCTGTGAATTCTAGGGCTGCCCCCAAAATAGTCGAAAAATAGTCGGATAATCACAGAAAAACAAAAACAACATTAAACTTAATTTGGGACCTGCGCATTGTCACCGGGACCAAAGTATCAGAGGATTGTTGCAACACAGACCTCTTGACCACTTTCTCTTGTAACACAGGGAGGCACCTACTGATGCACTGTTGCATATGCTAACTGTACTAGCTGCTGCCACTAGCTCGTTAGCGGTCCTACTAGCTGTCTGTACCCGGACTGGGAGCATGATGGACAGGGGGAGTTTAAACACTACTAGTGTAGAAGTGGGGGGCCCATCGGCTCATAGCCTAAACGAAGGGCAGCTGATTTACAGCACCTTCGACCGGAACTATGACTCTGGGGATGAAGACACGGTGGGTTCAGGCAGGGACAGGAGAGGCATGAAAGGGAGGAAGAGAAGCAAGTTTGTAGTTCATTTGTAAGTAACTGTTAACGTATACATAATCCGTTGTATCAATAAATACGCAAGTATTTGTTTTTGTGAAGTTGGAAGTAGTTTTAAATGAGACTTGTGTAATGATATACTGTGTTGTAATAAATTAAATAAATGTCCGATACATTCAGAATCATTGAATTAATATCACAAATGTGCAACAACTATTGGTTACATTGGCTTTATCTAACAACTGCTAGAAAATTCTAGTGAATTCTAACCAGTCTAGAAAACGCTAAACTGTTTGCAGCTAAAAGGGAGTAACAAAGCACTTAAAAGACAGAAAAACATTTTATTCAATAAATGTCAAAATATTGTTCATTAAGCATGTCATCCACATCTTTATAAAGGTTTAATATTAATCCAAAATCACAGCCAAGTATGGTCAGTTCTTGGTTAGGCACTTCTGTGTCACTTGTGCCCCTCTAGTTTTCCTTAAAGGAGCTCTCAATGAATCTATGCAGCAATGAGAATTCTGCTGGGACAACTACTTCACCACAAACACATGTACAGACATGAAATCTACATCATAAATGCCAAAATCTTAAGCACATGAGGAGGAGTAGTAAGTAATAGTGAGGTGTCGAATTATAATGGCTGCATAACAATCAGCTGGTAGCCAAACAGCTCATGAGCGAGCCAGTGGTTGTGAATAGAGCCTGACTGATATGGGGATTTTGAGACCGACACCGATTTGATAGAGGAAAACCGATCACCAATTACCAATATGGTGGCCAATATAGTGAATTTCTGATGGAAAAATGAAAATTTTGCATCAATATAAGTATGTTAATGTACTCAGAAAGCTACTTTCTTAAACTAATAACTTAAAGAATTAGAAATGAAATATTCTTTAACATGTTAAATAATTCAACATACAGTATATGCTATCTTGTCAACCATTTAACTATTAAATTAACACTGAGAAAGTAAAGAATAAATGCAATTTTGATAAATAGCTAAACATCAGTACTTTTTTGCATTATATGTTGGAAAAAACTGTTTTCATAACGGCAGATATGGGATGACATATGTGGCAATACCGACACAGATATCTACAATATCGGCTGATAATATGGCTCTAGTTGTGCTTGGACAAATGCACAGCTACAAATATGAAGTTAAGAACCAAAGACTAAATTTAGATCAAAACATAAAAATATGATATAGAAATTACTTCAGGTTGCCTCTTCTGTATTAAACACATGTAGGAACAGAAAACAAGACAGCTTTAAAAAGCAGCCAGCATATGAGTTGGAGCTATTCTCTGACCATCAATACCAAGTTCATGCATCCTCCAACTCTGAACAAAACTAGATGATTCCTGAATGCAGGCTAAGATAACAGCTAGGAAGACACAACATGCAACTCTGAAGTTACTGGGAGGTGCGTTATGTTCTCCTTTGGTAGAGGCTAGCTCCTTCCCTACAACTCTACTTTAACCATTGTGCCAAGCTAACAAATCCCCAAACAGTCAACACTCCATCTAACTCCTGGTTAAACAGCATATAAGTAAGTCTAATGTAATCAATGGTGCGTTGATCATTTTTACCAAAACCCTTTACAATTCTCATTCACACACACATACACACACACACACTCACTCACACATAAATGCCAGCAAGCCACCATGCAAAGCACTGGCTTAACTATCAGAAGCAATTTACGGTTCAGTGTTTTACTCAAGGACATTTGGGCATGTGGACAGGAGGAGCTGGGGATCGATCTGCCAACTCTGTGAGCTGCCACCCCATAATTACAGAATTACTGAAGGTTCTCAACCTCGGTTCTGTGAGCTCTGGGGTCCTTAAGGAGGTTTCAGGGAGTCACCAGAAAAATGCGTAGTATTTTAATTTCACTATTATTTCATTGAGTAAAAGTTAGCCTTATGAGAGCATTTCTAAAAATGACTCTTATTTTCATAAGTAACACAAAACTGGCCAACAGTGGACGCTACAACAGCAAGAGACAGTCAATTCAATGTCAGTTAATTAGCATTAAAGATGTCCACAAAAACACACATAATGTGGCATATTTGGCTTGTGGACTGGATTATTCTTGTGTAAGTATGACTGATCACAGTGTTTTTTTATTACTTTTGGCTGCTGGATTAGCTGCCATGTTTGCAGCCTATATCTTTACACACTGCCTCAATTTGCAATACAAATTAAGGGGTACCTAAAAGAGCACACAATGTGAAATGAAGTGCAGCTTTTCAGTGATGGCTTTGCTTTCTTACTGCAATTATATTAATGACTCAAATACAATGTGGCAATGATATTGCTGTTAATAAGCCATACACGACACCTTTAACATTTGTGTTTCAGAAATGATGTATGCACACCATTTAAGTAGGAGGAGAAAGAAAATTGTAGCAAAAGTTCAATTTCTACTGCCATTATTCTTCCATTGCCATTGTAGTTCTCTACTGAGGTTTAATGAAAAAATAACTGGGTAAACTCAGGTGTGTTGTGTGTTTATTGACAGTATGTCAGCTGCAAGGCTCAGGTGTATAGATCAGCCAAGTGTCTCAAGGGGCAGAGCCAAAACAAAGTAACCCTATATAAGCCTTTCATTAACTCCAAAAGAGTGTAGTGTATCAGTCATGTGAGGTGATGTGAGGGGGCGTCTCCACCTCATAATGGGCGACCCTCTGGGACTCGGAGATGAGCTGAGCACTGCACACTTTGCAGTAGCTGTCTGTGAAAAGCCCTTGGTCCACCTCTGTTGACTTCATCTGGAGAAAGACACAAACACAGACATGGTTACTGACCTGGACGCACTTGCCTGAAATGTTTATTCAAAGTTAAGATGGAATGTAAAATGCCTTTTTACCCTCTTTATAATACATCCCCTGTCAAACTGTACAGGTATTTACTAATGTATGCAAAAAAAACAATTTCTTTGTATTTTTTATGAAAACCATTGTTTCTTCCTGTAAAACAAAATGTGACACTGCTTATGTGTCACAGTTAAGTGTGAACCAACCAATTTTAAGCAATAATATCATGACATCCACCCATTAATCAATCTTCAGCTTTTGTTTCACCTTAGCAGCCTCCCAGTGAACACGGCTGGACCGAGACTTAACTCTGACGACAGCTGTACAGAGACGATATACGGAGTTTCCTGGTGGACTTGAAGCTAAAAGCAGCTAAATGTAATGTAAGATGCTGTTAATTAGTTGGCTTGTGCAGCTAATGTTGGCTGACACAGCCCTGGGGCATCAGGAACCAAAATAGGCAAGAAAACCACCTCAGTACTGTGTTCCCCGTTGTCAAATTTGTCTCTGTCGGCCTCGGATGCTGTATTTGGTCCTGGTCTAGCCATGCCATTCACTGGGAGCTCCCAGTCTGGCAGAGTCAGCCAATATGACCACTATAGCTGCATGGAGGGGGGACGTAACCAAATTCAGTCCCTCTCTATTTGCCTGTTTTAACAAACAAGATTTAATATTTATACAAAAAAGCCATCTGATTTTTGTTGCCACTATCACACAGCCTTGCTTTGCAGCTCTGTGGGGGCTAAGACAAACCAACCAAGATGTAATAGAGCAAGTAAACAATAATCTCATTTCATACTTTCATCCCTGTTAATCAATATTTCATTACCTCGAGCATTTTAGTTAGTGACAGATGCTGAGCAGCTTTTGCAAGCAATGAGTCAGAAAAGCCATTTAATATTAAACCTCCCGCTAAAACTTAAGCCATGAAGCCCAAATTATATTTTACGACAATAAATAAATAACAACAACAGATCACGCTGACACTTTTTCCTGGAAATTAATTAAAAAATGACTGAACCTGTTTGCTGTGTGCTGGAGAACAAGGTATTCAGTGGGAGACAGCTAAAAAAAGCTTTTATTTCCTCTTCCACGGACACAACTGAGCCATCTCTGCTTTCTATTACTAATTCAGCCCGGCTTCCATTAGGGGTTCACATTTCATATTTGGAAGCAGTCAGGCTCAACTCATCCTAATTTACATAGGCACGTCTTCATTAGGAGCAGCAGGGCAGATGAGAACTGAGGTCATGCGGGAAAAAAAGCAGACTATTCAACTTGTTTGGATTTTCTGCGGCGAGATTGGAGACAAAACTTCTACAGCTCACGATAAATTCTGCTGTTGTTTCAATGATGCTGTCACATGTTTTTCGGACAAAATGTGACCATCAAATCCTTACAAACACATAGTTAGTAGCAGGCACAGCACAGGAGGAGGACGAACTTCAACAAGCTTTAATAATTCTTTTTAAAGACCAACCAATCTGCAGGAACATCTGAATACAGCAGAATTAAATTTTTAAGCTGACAAGACTCCTGTTTGTAGATACACCAACACATTTTTCACACACAAGTACATAAGAGCCTCTGTTGTCATTTAATGGTGTTTAGTATATTGGATGTTTTAAGCTGTAAGGTGTGTGGAATATTTCCCACATCATCTCCTGATGATGTGTAAATAAATGATGAGGTTTGTGGGTTGGAGACACTTCCAACATGTTGTTCTCAGCCTGGAGCTACTTATAAGGTAAATAATACATGCAGCATAGTCTTCAAGTAAATGAAAAGTTTGGTGAATTAAAAAAAAAAAAAGTTGAAAGTTTAAGAGTTACTTTTTTACTTTTTCAGACCATGGTGCCACTCTAAGTGACGTGCCTCAGATGCTATGTTTGGTCTGGTTGTCCTGTTCGCTGGGAGCTCCCAGTCTAGCCAAGTCAGCTAACAGGACCACTATAGCTGCACGGCGGGGGGACGCAACACACATGCAGCACTATTAGCTACCACAACAAGTCCCTCCCTGGCTAGAGCTACTTATAAAGGTAAATAATACATCGTCTTCCAGTAAAGGAAAAGTTGGTGAATAGAAAGTTTAGAAGTTGTTTTTTTTTTCAGACCATAGTAGCGCTTTATAAATACGCTGTAAATATGAGCCACACAATGTCATTTTTCAGAACTATTTTTATATTCCCTCGCAATGTTTTTCGCAGTTCCCCCGATCCATGAGAACAGTTTTGTGTTGGTCCAGTCCAATCACACTGTCAGTTTCGAGAAACACTGTGCAGACACTACAGAAGGGAGAGATGATGTGACACTTTACATGATGCACTTATTGCTCATGACTCGTTTGGGGTTGAATCTATGGTGCTATGGATATGACTATAGTAGCTGTACTCTTACTACTCCTATTAACATTAGCAGGGAACTAAATAATAATGAACTAAATAACTCTACCGATGCTGCCTATATATTAGCCAGCTAGTTATCTAGCTAATATTGGTTAATGTAATAGCATAATATAATGCAATATTGTGCAATGTAATGCAAACATGACAAGCTGCACATTTTTCAAAACCATATGTGGAGATTTTTATTCACAGGGCATCCCACTGGTTATACCATTCAGTGTTAATCATCAGACTCACCCGGAGCTGTCACACAATGGCAACAATACCAAGTTTGGATGCTACAATGTCACATGACAGGGGACAAAGGGCCTCCCTTCGGCCCATCTCTGTGTCCCGCGGAAGCATGCCAATCAAAAAGTAATAAAGGTCTGGATGATATGACAATTTAATTTGATCTAACCATGGCAGGTATTGAGTACTTGTATTTATGCAACCACTGCAGCAAAAATAAAAGCTATTATTATTATTTTCATTATTTTTATTTCATTATCTGAGGAGCAGCTCAGCCAAATGGGCTGTCGCCCGGCCAACATTAGCCAATAGTGCAACATTAAGCCACACAGCAGTGGTGGACGCTAGTAGTTTGAGGTGCGGGGGCAAAAACAATAAGAAGGGCACCAGGGTACCATGTTTTCTCTATTGGAAGGGCACTTTATTGTGTTATCTCCACTAGATAGTCACACTATCATGTTTTATCTACCACAGGGCACTTTTGCTATGTTTTTCCAAACATGGGGGCACCAGGCTGGTTGAGTCCACCAGTGCCACACAGGATCTGAACCTGTGGTGCTTCTATCATATTTGATGTGTAATCAAAACACCACAGGTATTCATAAATACAGTTCAATACATAGCTAAACACAAGCGAGTCAATTCACTGCACACACACAACCCCTGTGTGTAGTTAGTGTTACATCCATTATAAACGAATGTGTCATAGCCATAATCACCACAGCCAAAGCTCTGTCATCCCATGGCTATAGTCATAATCACAGCTACAGTCTGTTTCAGTCAGCCTCGGCAGCAGTCGCTGAGAGAGCTAGGTCAACTAGCTCCACGAGTCATCTGTCTAGCTGCAATGGTGCCGACTTGCGCCTGAGCCAACAACAGCTGAGGGTGTGCCCACTCATGCTGTGGTCACAGCATAATGCATACAGTAATACTAAATCATACTATATCCAGCCTTTCTTCACAGGTCAGAGGGAACGTAAAAGTACTGCAAGTTGACGCAAAAAATAATCTCAAAAGAGAAATTCCTCTCTGTAGATATCAATATTTGAGAGTTAAAGATCTAAACTGGTATTTATTATTTTTTTACGTCCCTTAAATTTTGTTGTTAAAGAGTTGAGTGACCAAGATACTGTATGTGCTTACACGGAATATTTTAAAGTTGAAAACACATCACTAAAAGCAAATACAAAGTACAAAAAATGGAAATCAAATTAGTATCAACTATTTCAAACCTCTTCATACAGTCAGCACAGCAGCAGTCAATGTGGACTGAACTGTTTTGTCGTTCAACTCTTTTAAAAAACCTTTTGCATGCATTGTCAAAACACGTTCAAAACATAAAACAGTATTACTGCAATGTGCTAAATTCTGCTACATCCACATCTAAAAAGAAATACAACTGCATAAACTTTTAACTGACATGAAAGACTTATGCCAGTCATATACAATCCTATACAATGATATATTGTAAATATACAGAGATGCATTACTTGAAGTACTTTTAGGGATACAATGATTGGGAGATTTTCTGATGTTTAATATAATACCAAACTGAACCCAACATGGTCCCGTTGAATTTGAGATGTTAAGCTATGAAGCTGTGTTTTTGCTTTATTTCATTCATTACCGTTCGTTAGTTTGCCAGGCTATGAGACACATCAGCTACACTTTATCTCTTTCGCTCTTCTCACTAGTCATTGTCATCTACACCCAACACATTCCATGCACATACTCAAACAGCTGCCACAGTCAGAGAAAAGAGAGAGAACACTCAAAACCCGACACTTTGTCATTCCCTGTCTGGTCAGGTAGCAGCTTTATATGAAGACGAGATGGTCTACTGAAAGATGCTATTCAGCTGCATTTACAGAAAGTGTGAAAACTTTAGAAAATATACACAGTAGGCCTATATCTCAGCATTTGGATCACTGCTGTGAAGAATAGTAAAGCAAATGTAAAGTAAATTGTCTAAAATAACAGAATAGAGTGTCAAGGACAAGAAAACACTGAATTTGTCAAAAAAGAAACCTATTAAGTCTGCATGATTGTTACAAATTACAAAAAAAATACATAATACAGACAAAGAATTGTATAAAAAGTTCTCAAAAGAGGAAATAATCTGCTCATAATTCATCCAAATCCCCCGTTTGAAAGAAAACTTCTTGCAGTTACTGAGGTCACTGTTTGGGTTCATTGTACAGTTTTAAATATCATTTGAAATATCTATAAAATACGTCGGTTAAGCAGGGTCATCAGTTTACTAAGCAATAGAAAAGGGTCCTTTAAGGAAAAAAACACTGGTTTAAATTAAGTAATGTGTGGTGTGTGAGCAAGCCTATATAACGGGGATTAAAGCTGTACTCATCGACATTTTCATACATTAACAATGGGTGAACTGACTGTGTGTGACGTGAAAGGAGTCGCTTGTAAACCCACAGAGAATTATCACCAACTCTGCAGTTCCCCTCAGCTCTACGTAGCGTTTTAGCATCTTGGTTTTAAGGCCTGCAACTTTACGTTTTGGTTCACCTCACTCTGTTTTCATCAACTCTGTAGTTAGCAGCAGGCAGTAGTTTTGAGCCCAAAATTCTTCTGATAAACACACTGCACACCACCTGCTCAGCACCAAACTGAAGTCAGACAAAGTTAGGGAGTAACCCGGTGAGGATAGTGGAGCATTTAGCAGACGAAGAGCCAGATATTACCTTCATAACTAATACATCAATGTTGTGTTTACAGCTTGTTCTGAACATGTGGCCAAAAAATCTACTATTACTGATCAAAATTACTTTCTTATATGTCAATTAGGT
This sequence comes from Morone saxatilis, assembly GCF_004916995.1. Taxonomy (NCBI): domain Eukaryota; kingdom Metazoa; phylum Chordata; class Actinopteri; family Moronidae; genus Morone; species Morone saxatilis. Next base: position 24,676,735 of record NW_023339718.1, read on the forward strand.
TATGTAAAGGCAACACTGTTCCTAAATCACCTCAAACACACAGTATATTTGGCCTTTCTGTGCTGCTGTTACTTGTTACGCTGATATAATAAAATCAGCCTGTTTTGTGCATACTTGTATTGTGTTGTAATGAAAATTGACTCCCTGCAGGGTAACCGCAATAGCATGCTGGTTTTGTGTAATTCACTGAACTGAATCACTATATTATTCATCGCAACAAGATGACTTTCAAGTTGAAGACTTTCTTTTCATCTTAAGCATTTAGCATCACCTTTCTAGGACATGACATTACCTCGACAGTGAGTTATAGCAGGATGCACTCTGCCTCTGAGCTGCTGAACCTCTGCTCTCTGGTACCCAGCAGCCCAGAGGGCACGACCAGACTGACGGGGCAAAGACACAACATGTTAGGGACCAATGTGTCTGCAGACAAACGGCTAGGGAAGAAGAGGAATGCAATCAGTCGAGAGCAGCGCCGTGTCCTGTTCGGATTCTACAGGACAAACAACATAAATGAGAGGCTTTGCGAGCTCTATCAGCTTGTGCCAGCGTTGGACCCACTGCCTGTTTTAGCAAGGGCGCACAGATGCTGGAAATGAATGATTAATCACCCTAAATTCTGTTGAGAAACAGGAGCATCAGTGGCAACATCAGCAGCAGCACAGAGAGGTGCAGCAGCAGCCGGGAAAAGAAAACAACTCTAATCTTAGATTTTATTTTCCACGGCTGTAGGGAGGGTTCATTCCAAGTTGTTTCATAAGTTTGCATTTTCACCTCAGTTCGAAAGTGAATTATCCTGACCCAACTGTGTGGAACAAACAGATAAACAGACAGTTTGTGTGTTTATTTCCATAGTACAGCTAAATAATGCGTCATCATGCGAGACCAAGAAGCATTTAGTCGTATCCATTATCAGGATGTGACCTCTGACCCTAACATTTATCTGCATATAAAGTCAGTTCTCATGGGAGTTTATTTTGCTGTTACCACAGAGTGCACTGCTCTGGAAGAATTACCACGGCTTATTTGTTATTTTGTCGGTTGAACCATCATTTCTATTAGTCCTAATAACACCAGAGTAATTGATACAACAAAGTCTAACGAGCCAACAAAGTCTAACGAGCCAACACTTCAGCCAGATACTCTTAACAAGCAGTAAAAAATAACTTATAGCAGTATTTTGTTTTGTGCTATTGTATCGATTCTCAAAAACACTAGCGATCTTTGATTTTGAGTTCGAGGTTGGTGAAAGTTCTTTTATAGTTGCAAATCCGACTTCCATGGGCGCTCCAGTTTAAATTTCCAACTGGGAACTCTGAAATTCCAACTTCCCAGTTTAAATGGAATGCACCATATGATGTTGGATGTTACAGGGATACTTTTTTATTATCCTATGAAAAAAAAATTTAATTAAAAAATTTTTTTTTAATCACAATGTATCGCTTTGCTTACAGTATCACAATAAAGTGAATCATAACGTAGCTGTAAGGTGATTTGTTATGTATCAGATTTTTGCCAATACACAGCCCTAATACCTTAGGTCTTTCATCTCTTCTACCTCTTCCAAAAAACTCTTAAGTGGCTAGCTCCCACAGTAATATTAACAAAGCATACAGGCACTGAGTAGCTAAGTGGAGGATGACTGACTGATGACCTTGCACTTTAAATCAGTATCCTGTTGTGGACGAGACAATGAGACAATAATGTAGGACAGACAGACCTTGCAAAGTTCAAAGAAATTAATTACAGCATAAAAAGCCTATAAAGTTTTATAATCATTTAGCTTGTTTGCAAAATCAAAATCAGATTAGACTGAACACAACGCACATAGTCTAAAATATGCTTCAGAATTCATATTGTTCTGTTCATTCACATTGCCTCGGGGTGCTTCTCTTAAGTGACACTGACAGCACTGTAGTGTTTTACAAAGTCAGCAAAAAGCCTTACATTATCCAATTTGAGACTTGCAAGGAGAACAACAACTGACCTTTTTCACAGGAGCCATTTTGATATAAAAAAGTAGGGTAAACACAGGTGTTACTAATGATATTAATTAAGGTTCCATTCCATTCATGGTCAAACAGAATCAGGGTGTTGCTTTTGTGAATGTTGGCTCGTGGAAAAGCTCTCCTACACTAAATGGAACAGAACACCTGTGTTTACCCTATTATTTCATGTCAAAATGACTGCTGTGAAAAAAGGTCCATAGCCTAGCTTACTGATAGGGTAACAGGGCATGCAGTGGTTCAGAATAGTTCTCTTACTTACAAGTTTTGCTAACCTAGGGGCTTGTTTAAAGAGTCTGATCCTGCTGTGTCACATTTCTTTTCAGCAATGTTGCACGCATTATAAAATCTTAGTGATTAAGTTGTTGAGAACAGGAATGACGTGCAAAAAACCCCAAGTTCTAATTATCTTTTAACCCTTTACTTGGCAGCAGCACCCTCCCCTTGTCCCTGAGTGTGTCTATAGCTCAGCAGCACGGGAAGGAAAGCCAGAAAAGTCCTGCTGAGTGTGAAGTACAGCTCTCCAAAGAGCAACCACTGCTCACTGAATTAACACGTCCCTCTACTGATGATCAATTCATTAAGCTAATGGATTTTGCTGTCAGATACACCGCTGTAATTGCAAGAGGTTGACTCTTTTCTAAATGAGATGCTGAGAAAAATATTAATTTTCACGAAGTGTAATTGGATAAGGGAAGGCATCACAATCATAAACCAACAGGGGGTTCTCTACACAATTCAATCATCAATATCTGATCAGAGCAGCTGTTGTCAAGATCGTTAAAGCCAGCCTCTCTCAGCTTAGCACTGTGAGCTCATTACAGAAGTTGTATATTGCCACTTTGGTGAAGGAGAAACACGGGGCAGAGAAGTCATAGAGGAACAATACAGCATGCCTCGTGCTGACGAACAAATTAGCAGGAAGGCAGCTTGTTTCTCACACCTAATCAACACTGTTTACCATCTGTCTTTGACTATGACGAGCCGCCCGCAAATCAGCCAAGGCAAGCTGCGCGTCGCTAGAAGCTCGAGGGTGGGAGGTGGAGGGATAAAAAGCTAATGAAACAGTGGGAGAGACGGAGTGCAGAGATGAAAGGGAGGTCACAGCATTGAGTGCCCAGCAGATGTTGCAGCTATGAAAGGTCAGTTGTAATTCATCTGGGAGGGTGTTAAGCCGGGAAGCTGGACGAAGGCCCGCAGAGACAAACTGGACTCATACTGGCCTTTTCAGTAGGTGTTCCTTCGGCTGAGGACAGCTCACACACCATATTCTGATTACCAGTTCCAAGGGGTTCAGCTGCCTACCTAAGATGCGAGCCAGACTACCTCCAGATGTGGTCAGGCAGATCCGATCATGACACATTTACACCTTGCATTACCATGCATAAATGGGGTAAAGAAGATTGACTTTGACACCAACAGCAGGTTTAAAGCAAGCCACATTTTCAGTTCCTATTTTCACACACAATCAGATTTGGTCCAAAGTTCCTTTTAATGAAAGTACTATGGAGTTATGGACACTCCAAAAATGGTCTATCGGTGCAAGGTAAGCCTTTTTGCTGCAGACACAGGATGTTCCTCTTTTGGGGATTCTTCTTTATCTCGAATCGTGCTTGAATAAAAGTAAAGGTGAGTCACTTAAAATCAAACAACCAAATTAATTTTGTAGTTGTGGAGATATTTCATAGGATAAGTGGAAACTGTTGGTGGCTCTAAATCATGGGTAGGCAATTCATTTTTACAAGGGGCCACATGAGAAACCTAAACTGTGTTGGAGGGCCAAACCAACAATAACTTGAACTTAATTCTGCTCAATATTAATTTTCTCCCATTGTAAAAAGCAGTAAATTATATATTTTGATTAGCCGCTACTGGTAATCAGAAGAATAACGATATTCTGTAAATATTTATATAAATATATGAAATTGTGGTGTAGGTCAAATAGGAAAATACTCCTATAGAACTAATGAACAGTAAAAACAAAAACAATAATTACATCAGTGTTTCATTTTATTTTTAAATTGTTAATCTTTACAAATACTGAAAAGGTGAAAAGATAAGCAATTGGTCAACTTTATACAAATGTCTTTCAGTTCATTTTACTTGTTCAGTGGGAAAAATCTAGTCTGCCTTGGGCTTGAACAAGTGCATTGAAATTTGACTGAATGTCTGAGGTGGATATGCGAAGGACAGCTGAGAGGTGATCATGAGTGATGGAGGATCTGTATGTGGATTTGTTGAACTTCATCACTGAGAATGTCTGTTCACATACGTAGGTAGATCCAAAGAGTACTAGAATCTTCTGAGCATGCCTCCTCGTGTGGAAAGTTCTCCTCTTTGAGGGAAGTGTAAAACTCAAGCAGTGAGACTGACCTAAAGCGCTCTGCCAGAAGTGTGTCAGACTGCAGGTCAATGAGTTCCATCTGAACATCACGGGGTGCATTATCCACACTGCAGGTGAAGGGAGAAGAAACCATGTGCATTTCACTCTCAACTGTCTTGAAATCGCCTTGAAAACTCACCATGCAGTGCTTCTAACATGGATGAGTACCTGTGGAGGTGATCAGCTGATGGTGTGGCTTCCTTCAGTGTTGGCAAGTCAGTGAGAATGTTGTCCTCTATTTGGCTTGAGAGAAGCTGCAACCTTCTCATGTAAACTTTCACTGCGCTGTACATTTCATGCACAAAAAGGCCCTTGCATTGCAGTTTGACATTTAGTTCATTCATTAGTGCAGTCACATCTACAGCAAAACCAAGGTCTGCCATCCAGTCTGCATCTATAAGCTGCCATTTCCTTTCTTCACACAGAACTCACGAATCTCTTCTCTCAGGTCCCACACACTTTTCAGCACTTTGCCCAGGCTGAGCCACCTGATAGCTGTGTGGTAGCTTATGTCACGATGTTCAGTCTCATTTTCCTCCATAATGCAACAAACTGTCTGTGATTCAATGCTCTTGCCCTGATGAAGTTGATTATTTTAGTTACAACATCAACAACATGGTTCATTTTTAACATTGATTTAACAATTTCTGCTCAGGGCTAATTTCTGTTACTTTGTCCTGCATTCTCTTCAAAAGTCAAACATTTTTCCCCGTCAGATTTGGACAACCATCCGTTGTCCCACCTGCGCAGTATTCCCATTTCAGTCCCAACTTGTCCAAACATGCATTTACCTCCGTGAACAAATCACTCCCAGTTGTTGTCCCTTTCATTGACTGCATGGCTGCCAGCTCCTCCGTGATTTTAAAGTCTGTAGTTATCCCACGTAAGAAGATGAGTAGCTGGCCAATGTCACGTACTTCGCAGCCAGGGAAAAATAGTCAAAGTTGACCGCTCTGTTCTTCAGCTGAAGCTCCAGATTTCCCACGATGTCCTCGACCCTCCTCGTTACAGTACGTCGGGAGAGGGGCACGTTCTCAAATGCTCTTTTTTTCTCCGGGCATATTAGTGCTGCAGAGTCCAACAAACACTCCTTAATAAACGCTCTGTCACAAAACGGTTTACTTTTTTTAGCAATTTTGTGGGATATGACATAACTTGTCTTGACAAAAGCTAAATGTGTTGTCTATTCCTCAGTTAATTTAATATAAAGTGCCACTGTATTCACTTGGGGTGATTCTGCACCTCCCACGCAAAGACCTCTTGTGAGAAGCTGTTCTGGCAGATCAGCCCCAGACTGTTCTCTCCATCATTAAATTGTCAGAGAGCTGTAGCACAAAGCACAATGCTTTAAAAAGAGAGGAAAAGAGGCATTTTAAAGGTCATGAATGATACCAGCCCTGAACACTTTATCCCAACTCTATCATAACTGCACTGTGCATGTCTGGCCACACTGCTACCACCACTGACTCACTCACTCAGTAATGAAACAAGTATGCATTTAATTTTCTGTTTATTCATCATGTTTACTGTTTATTTCACACTAGATAGACAGCAGCAACCAGCCAGTTATGTGCCAAAATAAAACAGGCTTTAGGTGCCTGTAGGGTTCATTGACAAGACCATACTTGCTTTGTAAACCAGATATGAGTAAAAAAGAATTAGGTTGAAAATGGCTTTACAAAAGTAAAACTCAATCTTGTGTTAGTTTTTATGATACTTGTAGTACAGCTACTTCTGCAGTTTATATAGAATTTCAATTTCTGCCTACAGTATTTTCAACAGCTGTGATGTCGGCTCGTATTAATATAGTTCTGGTGACCACAATGAATCGTCACAATGACAAATCAAAGTAAAGAAACATGCAGGGTAACAAACCCGACTGCTGCAGCGTAGAGTGTTAGCTAATGTTATTTTACAGCGTTCACTGTTTCTAGAATATTTTCATGTAGTTTACCTGAAGACTGGAGGGAGTATGAAGTTTCCATAGAAACCAGCCCGTGAGAATCTACTAGCTGGGCCTCCTGCGAGTGCCACCATTTGAGACTGCTTTCCAAAGATCAGACTGCATTGTTTTGATGATTTTTTGCGAAGTTGCTAGCTATTCATTCAAATAATAATTAAAATACAATAAAATAGGGAAAAAACGAACCTGATGTTTTAAGCATTAGAGTAAACATCCCCAGCTCTCCAACTCTTGGAAATATCATTATGTCAATATGTATGATTATAGAGACCATAGATGCTTTATGTTGACTTGAACACATTTATTACATGTATTTAGCTTGTACTTGGATTTATTATTTGTTTTTAAGCATCTGAGCTTGGACTGAGAGGAAGGAAGAGGAGGTTCAGTGGATGAACATACAGACTGCATAGAATTGTGTCTTTAAATAGTGATCATTTACATTTCGATAAACTGAATCTACAACAATCGTGAATTATGAGAAAAATCATAAAATTATCAGAAAAAAAATACTCAAATCTACAATTTAATCTTGAAATATTATGATAATCAGGTTTTGTATTATGAATTTCTCTCAAAATATTTCAACATTATTCTCAATATCAATTGGAAAATAATTAATCAGACTGCTGCAGTGGCTCTCCCTCTATTCTTTCTCAGAATAAAGTAACCTTCACCAATAAAGTGTAGACCTGTTTAATGGAGAATGATGACTACACAAGGACCATGGTGGTAACTCATAAATTATAGGTCGGTCATTCATTCCATATGCAGTATAACGAGTAGTAAAACTCATGGCAATTAATCATAGCTGCTGCACACATTAAGAGTATCAACTAGAGAGAGAAGTGCAGGGAAGCCGTGGCTTTGAGCGGCTGTCACAAAGAAATGCTGAAGCGCTCAACGTAGTAAAAGTCATTATGAGATCCTGTTAAGAGGAAAGGCTCATAGTCTGCATATTTCTCACGACAATTGAAAACCATAGCCACTGTGAGTTATTGGTGGCTGCTAGCACTGTACCTGACTTCAATTTCAAATATGTCAAATATGATATTATGTGGGTTGTAATTGCAAAGCATTCCTCCACAGACACTTGGTCATAAAGTTAATCAATACAACTACTGCCTAACATAACTTAATAAATACAAATAAAAGACTGTTGAGTATCATGTTTTTGTTTACAGCTTGACACTTCCTAACAGATGTTTGGAATCAAAAGCCAGCCATAATTATAGTTTTAGTTTATGGTCAGGGTTAGACAACCTATACTGCAGAAATTTAGCATTTTGACGCTCTGGCCTTTTGATTAAATATCCAGTATGGGCCACTGTGGTCATACAGTAGTTCCTCTCTGACCACAACTCCATTAAAGCAGTCTGTAAATCACCCTAAAGAGCTGCTAACCCTGCTAAAGCAATTCAGAGCTGCTAAAGAATTGATTTATTCTGGGTTTCTCTGCAGATTTACAGCTCCATGGAGGTCTGAATGTTGTTAGGGAAGATTTTCCAGTTTAGCCAATCTCTGAAAACCTTGGCTGAAAGAGAAAATTTAGTTAAAAGTTAAAAGAAACCTTTTTGGAGCAGCTCCTCAGATGTAGATGATAGAGTATTTTTCTACAATCAATACATCATCCACTTCTGTCAGAGGGCTGATATGCACCAAATTAAAGCATCCAAACAAAATTTGCAATCTACAGTATACAGCCAGTGATGATTAAGTTGTCAGAGGCTATGGTCCTCATCCAACATTTATTCATATTCTCCATAAGTCCTCTTCACACCAAGTACATTTTTTTATTTTGCCTGACTTTGCAAGTGAAACAGATAAGTTCTAAACGCCCAGCACAGCAGAACGAATCAATCACTGATATGGCACAATGACCAGAATTGTCCTTTTGAAATGAATGGTAGTTATCTTTGCTGACCTGTTGCTGACAGTGAACAATGATAAGGAATAAAGTGAGCTTGTCGGTCATGAATTTTGGAGGGCCTCCAATGCAGCTCTCTGAGGCCAGATATGAGTGTAAAACCCAACGTAGGCAAGAATACTCAGGCTGAACAAATGCCATCTAAAAGTCATTAACTAGTGCTGAGAGACAAACACTCTTCAGTCCTGAGTGGAAGACAATGAGACTGTGCCTTAAACTTCTGGACTGATGCCACAACAGAGAATTACCACCCAACGGTTGTATGCCTCTGCAAACCAGTCAAGTTGCAGCTTACATCCATGTCTGTCCAGACTCATATAATACGTGTGGTGAAGACCTTAAAGGTCCAGTGTGTAAAATTGAGGAAGATATATCGGGAATTATAAGGGAATATAAGGTATGTTTTCATTAGTGTATAATCACCTGAAAATATGAATTGTTGTGTTTTTGTTACTATGGAATGAGCCTGTTTTTATCAACAGAGGCAGCAGGTCCTCTTCTACAGAGATGGCCATGTTGAACCCGCCATATTTCTACAGTAGCCCAGAACAAATAAACTAAACACTGACTCTAAATAGGACTATTCCTGCTTTGTGAGTTTTGTAGCCACTGTAGTTTGTCCTTTGTAGTTGGTCGAGTCAAGGGGTTTTAGTTGGTTGCAATCCTTTACACTGGTCCTTTTAAAGGAACTGAATAAAAGGAATTAAGTGTAGTTTTGGGCATAATGAAAGTTATCACTACATGTAAAGATTGATTCTTATAGAGTATAGCTATACAAAATGTGGTACTTTTGTTTTCTCCTTACATTTTTAGATGTAGCTCACCATTAGCTAGGCGCACTCCACTACATCTTCAGTCACGTGATTCGGATGACCAGTCCCTCCAGGAAGTTGCGATCAAGTTGCACAAATCCAATCAATCCCCATGAATTCTGTGCAATTTGTGGCGATTTCTTTCTGCAAATGTGGCCAATCATTTTAGTTTCTTTGGAGTTTCACCAATCATAGTAGTCCCCCATACAAAACACTGAGTCATAGGCCACCAAACTACTAGGGATTTTATTCTCACTGCCTTCAACTTTTAATGAATTATAAAAAAAAAAATACAGTTTTTAATATTTTCACTTTCATTGAAAAAAAATGATTAAAAACATCGCAACTTTTTGGAAAAACGATCCCAATAAAAGCCCACAAATGGATGACACTCAACATTCAGGATGAGGCAGCAGGTTAAAGCAGAATGGATGAGATGGAAAGATGAAAGTTCGTACTGTGCTAGTACTTATTGTTTACTCATTGTATCATCCCAATCAACATGAGTGTGAAATCTGGAATACGCCAAAGTGTCACCAATTTTGTGTCCAACCAAATGTGAAATATAGTCACAATCTCCCCCTCTGTTCCTGAGTTTTAGTGTTGAATAATGGCCAAAAAAGTATCAAATGTTTGTGCCAAATTTGATGAAATTTATCACTTTCACAAGAGTTGAACAGACTGGCAACCCGAAAACAAAAAAAGACGGGGTTATAGAAGCTGGCAGTCTTTGTAATTATTTATCATATCTACACTGACATCTCATTAATCACACAGCCAATAGAACACAGATGAAGGTAAGGAATTACAGCATCATGCCTGTTTAATCACAGCATCGCCAGAATATGATGACTAATTTGACTTATTGTAGTATGTGTCACAATCACCTGTGCAACTATAATACACAGCTCAACACAATATGTCATCTCTATCGCTGTGGTGTTGAGTGGGCTATTAGTGTTGGCTGCATTAGGTGAAGGTGCTGATACTACTATTTTTTGACTGAAGAAAAAAATTTGTAAAAATACACATACCATCATAGCTCTTATCTGTATTGCCAAACCTGTATTTGGAAAAGCAAACAAAGGTGAACAGTAAAATTCTGACCCAAAACAAACAGGTTTAATTATTATCATTAATGATGGCTGCATCCCATTTAGCTGCCGATTGTTTATGATGGCTCACTGTCACACTGTCATGACTTACTGGGACACTTGGAAATATTGTTCATGTTATTAGTAACACCTTCTCCTGCAAGTCAAAATGTTTGCTGTGAAAAAGGCATATTATTAGCAACATCATGGGTGCACTCACTTTAAGTTTTACCTTCAAATAAAGCAGTCTGGAAAAAGAATAAAGCAAAGTCTGATTGTCTGACACCTACTGAATATGCAGCAATATCAGCAATCACTGATATTAAGTACAATGTTATCATAACTGTCAAAACCAATGGCAACAATAATAAAACCCAAACTGTAATAAATATATTTTTCTCTTATGCACACCAATGGGATACTTTCAAGTCATCTGTACTGTACCACATGCCGTTGCTGGAGAGCTACGTGAATCAATCCTATCAACATCATTGTCTTCACCATCCAATCTCCCACTGCAAAGTGTCTGCATTAGCAGCAATCACTGCTGCAGCCAATCTGAATGTTGATTACCCCGCCACTTGATTGCAACAGACCTCATTCTTAGTCTCACTAAAGGTCCCATGTTCCCCCTGATTGAATGTCTTGTTAGCCGGTGCAGTACCACGGTGGTCTGCTGCTTAGTGAGACAAAACCCAAAGGCAGCTGATACGTCTTTTAAAATGGCTGCTAACGTCCTGCTAAGCTTCAACCAAATTCTGTTAAATGGCATTTCGAAGCCTGTCCTTACCATAAAGGGAAAAACAGTATCAGTCATTTGTTCAAACATTTTGATAAGTAAGAAGAAATTGCAGATGGAAAATTCCCCTCTTACTACAGTCGGCCTATATCAGTCTAAGAAGACAAGCTAGCGAGTCTGTGTGAGCATGGCTGTCGGTAGCTACCAATTGTGACCCATTGGTTTGTGGAGAACCGTTTTGAAGCTATGGTCGTCACCATGACAGTCAAACGGAGCCAGCAGAGATGACGCACTGCGAGTTGATCTGCTCTCATTGGAGGTCTTTGATAAGGCATAAGCAGGATATTGTTAGTGTGTTTAAACTATAACTATGACCATAAGTGTTTTCAGTAGTAGATGATTATTTTCATTGTCAATAAATTGTCATCTAATCGATCAGTTGTTTGGTGCATAAAATGTCAGAAAATGTTGATCACTTTCTAAAAGCCCAAGGTGACGTCGTTAAATTTCTTGTTTTGTCCACAACAAAATAAGTTCAGTTTACTGTAATAGAGGACCAAAGACACCATATTTGAGAAGCTGAAATCAGGGAATCTGGACATTTTTTTCTAAAAATAGTGATTCATTTTTAGTAGCCTAAAATTAACAAAAACGTCGAGGTTACAGCTGGAAAAAGATAAATGAACAGTAATAGAGCTGGTTTCCTTTGTTTTTGGTTTATTTTTGTCCCTTCTAGTATAAATTATTAATATAAAATATATTTAAAATTCAACATGTAGAATTGTAGTAGTTTTTTTGAACCATTTGAATGGAATTGAATGTCATTTAGTTACACTGTGATTGCAAATAATTCCTTGCCCCATCACCTCCTCATGACCCCCAGCAAGGCCAAAACTGAATATAATATTGTTCCATTTCTTCAGGTTTCTTTTGGAGTTCTGCTCCACTGTATCTGTCAGGTTTACTCATCTCCACTGTGAACATGTGACTTCATAGTTTGGGTCAATTACAGGTCATCGTTGCCCAGGGGAACTGAAAGGATTGGCGGCTTTTGGTTCCAGGTGACATTTAGTTAGTTAAATGTCACTCATTTTATAGTTCAGTATTAGCACGTCTTTGAGCAAATCCAGCTAAGGGAAATAAACCAGCTAAGAAAAAGTTAGAAGTTGAACATAAGTGAGACTACCTGCTGGTAAGTGATTCAGTAAGGAAGGAGGGAAAGCGTCAGATTTAAGGATGAGGACAGCTGTCTGGCCTCAGTGTGACCTGTAAGGTCCATGGAAACGGTTGCCCCTACCATCAGCAGCATTTTGTCCAGCTGGTGCCCTCAAATTAGCCAGACTGAATGAGTGAGGCTGCACATAGCAAAGAGACTGTACTTCCTCTCCCAGAGCCTTGTGCACTGATCTGCCTCCCGTTCTGTCTTTCTCTATCATTCTTCTGCTTTTGTGGAGGCAAAGGCAAGCCAAATCATAATGCCATGCCTCCGGGTCAAAACAATGAGCATGTTACTTTGTGTTTGCCGCTAAGTGGCCTATTCCCATGCAGTGTGACCTAAGCACCGTCCACAGATCTGCTGAGTGAAAACATTAGCACGCGCACTGGGCACGCTGCCTGCACTTCAGTAATATAATCAGCTTGATGTTCAGCCAGAGCAGACATTTAGGGCAAATGTTGAGTTGGTGCGACAATAAAATTGTGGTCAGCCTAATGAGATTAATTCTTTCCACTGCGGGCACAACATCAAGCTGGAGGATTCAATCTCAAATCATCTGCTGTCAAGGAAATTTTTACAGCCTGAATACACCTGTTGCAAGAGACTGTACATTGAGTAGCTCTTAGATTATACCATGCACAGCTGGCGAATGTTAAATGCTTCCTCTGATAAAAGGCTCACTAAGTCTTATTCACAAAGCCCTTAAGTGAAGTGTGTAGATCCATATATTGACTCTAAGATATAAAAGACTCTCTTGTTGCAGATCAAGGAATATAAAATAATACATGTTCTCCTGTAGCTTAAAATATAAATATGAAGTGGTGTAGGTGATGTATGGCTTATTGACCTCTTTTGGTGACCATCGTAGACAGCAGCATGCAGCCCTTTTCCCTCTGAAACAGCTCTCTCATACACACATTAACCCTCTTTTCCCCTTAAACTGCAGTATGGTTGGCTGTAACTGACTGAAGCATCGAAGAGAAATCTTCACAATAGTACAATGTGTGTTATGGTTAGTACTTATGAAAACAGTTGTATAAAGTCTGGGTCTAGTCCTGCGGAGCTTTGCAGATATCATTAGGTTTATCGCTTGACCTCGGACATTACACATTTTTATCAGTAAGCCTGCATGTAAATTGGTCGCAAGGGGGTTTGAAAGACGTGTACATTTACCAAGAGGAGGCATTGGGAGGTATGAAGATTTATCTCACGATTATCTTGGCCAAAATAATTGCAATACACAATATTATAATGATAATCATGAAAATATACCTCATACTTAAATAAACAAAATGGCACTAAAACATACTGGAATCACCTACCCCTTACCAAGCATATTTATTGCATCACAGATGACAGACACCACCCCAAACTGGAAGCCTACTCCTTTAAAACTGCTTTGTCATTGCTTAATTGACTTAAGTACAAGTTTTTTTTCCACTGTACTAATTCACAGGCTTGTGAGACAAGATGGGACTATCTACTTTCTTTTAAATACAGATAAATCTGTTGGGATAATTGTTTTTCTCTTTCCAAGCAAAGGCTTCACTTCACTGCTATCTTTGAAAAAGTACCATGGTTAGTTTTATACTCTGCTGTCAATCAGTTTGATAAAATAAGTGTCACTTTTTGGATGCTTTATTGGATATCTTCTTTAAAAACTAGAAGTCAAGACAGCCTTTGTATATTTACAAAAGGTACAAGTTGTTCTGCAGATCTGAGGCCGGCCCGGACCCTTTCAAGTTTTTTTTACTTCCTTTCTTTTTTCCCCTGCAGTTGTAAAAAAGTGGAGGACATGATTTATCACCTTTGATAAAGTACACATTTCCTTACGCAACGCGGAAGACTTTGTTTGCTTTAAAACTTGAAAATAAATGCGTTCAGCTCAGATTATTGGAGCTCCTTGTCACTTAGGGTGCTATTTATAAGAATCCTCAGACCCATCTCACTTGACCTTCTATGAAAGAAATAATGGAGACAGAACTGCAAAATACTGCAGCAAGAAGGCAATGGAAAGCAACAAAGCAGGGCAATTTTAACTTTACAAAAGCAAACAATTATTAATGACATCGAAGCACTGAGCTTCAAAGTGTTTTATTTATAGGCTTCACAAATTACAGACAGCAGACGGGGGAATAATGAAAGTGTCTTTTCCCCACTTGAAGTTTTTTGAAAATAGAAAGGATGACTAGAGGGCCTGAAGAGACGCAGGAAAATCACTGGGTTATTAAAGAAAGGGTCGATGAAGGAGCTTTACTGTCTGAGGCTGTTTGTAACGTGTTGCTGCTCAGTGCACAACTTCCATGCAGCGTATTGGAAGAGAGCAGAAGTGATAGAGACGGGTCTGTGTTAAAGATTTCAAGAAAGCTTCCGTGGTGCCCAGATGGAGCCATCTTGTGGAGGAGATGGTGGCAATATCGTGCAGCTTCTCAAGGGAAAGAGTCAACTTTAAATGAGGCAGATGGATGGAGCTTGGAGCGGCTGGTTGGTGAAATGCTGCATTATTCTTTTTCTCAACATGCTGGAGGCTGCAGAATAAAACACTTCATCCATATCTGGATCTTAAGTATGTGTGGAACTGCTGCTGCAGGAGAAAAGGAGGGCTCCTCTTTCAAAATGAAATATGCACTGTTTGAACAAAGTGACACCTACTGTAAAAAAACGGATGATGGCGCTTTACTATGGGATACTCTTCTTCTTATGTTTACACACATACTGTGGAGTTACCGTGGTGATCTGTTTCTAGAGGAACTCTGATCTCCTGGTATCCATGTGAAACAACGAAATACAGCCAACTTGAAACTTAATCAACAGCAATGCTGACAATCAATTAATTGTCATTTTTAAGCAGAAACTGGCCTCTAAAAACATCATATTGCGATTATTTTGACAGATTTTGCAATATGATTCACAGTTAGTGATCAGTAATGATAATTTCTGCTTCACAAATTTAATTTTCACTTTTAAAATGTCACTGTTAAAATCTTCATGATGAGATTTCCTTGGGTCTGTATCAAACGAACATGTTTTCTAAAGTCTGGAGAACAAGATTTGTAGGCCAGTACATCTCTGCAGAACAGGACTTCATTATAATGCTGTTTCGTCACAGTTTACCCTTTATAAAAAAAATCTGCTTTTTTTAAAATAATTTCCCCCTGGGATTATTAAAGTATTTCTGATTCTGATTCTGATTCTGACACAATATCACAAAACAAATTATTTTCATGTTGTATTTTCTTACAACCCCAGTATTTACATCCCACTGGGTGGGAAACAAACCCAAACATATAGGGGCTGTGCATGTGAAAAGCTACACGTCTAATAAAACAAAAAGGCCACCAAAGAGAGAGAGACATCAAAGCAGCAAGAGTGTGACAACCACGTTCCATATTCTCTGTTTTGTTTGCTTTTCTGCACAAGAGGGCGATTAGCAGTGAAGTCCTGAATGTTGAATAAATCACTACAAAAAAAGTTGAAAGCAACTATGGAAAAAATAAAGAACTAATTTGATGTTTCAGAGCTGGAACCATTAGCTGATTAACCAATGAGTAATCAACAAAAACCTCAAGGTTGTTTCAATATATGATAGAAGACTGAACATGTCTGGGTTTTTGACTGTTGGTAAGAAAAAACAAGCTATTTGAAAAAAAGGCATCCTGGGAGATTATATTGAGAAAAGTAGCTGATCAATTTGGAAAGAACATAAAAGGCAGATTATTGGATAATGAAAATACTTCATAAATTATCAGTTGTAGCCCTAATATGTTTGCCAATATTTGTCCAGGGCAACTTCTGTACCAGGAGTCTGTTCTCTGGTGTGTTACAGACACATGTGCGGATACATAAAGGGCTGCTAAACTCAGCATCAACCACAAATGAATAAAGTTCCTCAGTTTAACAGTATGTCAGTTCATGTGAGGATGATTCACATGAGCTCCACAAGCGAACACTGTAACTCTTCCACAGAGGCGAGGAAGGTGTGTTTATCTCCCTCCGCTACATCTCGGCTCCAAATCCACCTTAAATGTCACCTTGAGAGAATGGAGCAGCGGTTCTCCTGCATGCAGAGCAGCCCGGGGTAGCATGTGGATGCTGACAGTGACACTCAGCTCTACTGTTTGTCCACAGTAAATAAAAACAGCCACATACTGCAGAATAAACCTTATTTTAAAACTCAGAAACAGATTCTCAAGGCGTCTCTCCAACTGTACAGATCACCCTACAGCCCTGGATTTCATGTCTCAGCCATATCGGAGGGGACTCCCCTTAAGGGACCCCCTGGGGTGTCCCAGGCCGGACCCCCTCCACAGACCCGCCGCTCTCCGGCATGCAGGACCTGTTTATGAGACGCGAGGTCAACCTCCACCGGGCTGCTCCGCTTACTTTTAAACCCCCATGCGCACCGCAGCGCGCACCGCAGCCACCGCTCTGTCTCCCGGCAGCACGCAACAAGAATCTCGGTGAGGCTGGAAAATCAGCATGCAACACGACAACCATGCCTTTCCCCCGCAGTAAAGCATCTCCATAAAGTCACACTCACTCCTCTGCACGCATGCACGTCTGTTATCATGGACAGTCCAGGAGAGGAGAAGAGGGGGGGCAGAAAGAAGACGGGACTGGCAAGTGGAATGTAAAATAAATGTACCTGTAACTCCACACTGTAGCCCTGATAGAAGTGTGTCGGGAACACCGCCAGCTGATGTTGCACTTGGAGGGAAACTGTGTAATCCATTAACCAGAGGATGCTGAATAGCGACAGACTGAGCGGGAGACGCGTCTAGTGTTGGCGGCAGTACTACACTGTAGTACAATCTGCCGCTGCTCTCCGCCCTGCTGCGCTCCCATTGGCCGCACGGCGCTCATCAGCCGCGTCAATTCACTTGAGGCAGGGCAGGAAGTGGCAGCTCACATCAGCAAATAATCATCTGGTCTGCACCCAAACCATTCATAGAGTGGAGCCGGGACTGCCTGAGAAAAGATCAACAGCACAGAGGGTTCCCATGACAGAAGCAACACTAGTAGTATCCCCCTGTGATACAGCCACAGTATAATAAAGGTGTATTTCAGTGCGCAAATGACATCTGCAGCTACTTGCACTGCACAAATTAGCATTTTGTTGATATTATAGATATTTCTGCTCCAGGGGAGGATCTAGAGAAATATTCATGGGGAGGCCAGAGGGTGGCAGAAATATGCTGATTTAATCACAAATGATCACATATATCAATATTTACTTGGAAAAGCCCCCAAATGAAGATTTTTGAGGTAAAAAAACATTAGTGCTGCAGATTAGTAAAGGATTGAATAGAAATATCTAAAGGTGGCATTAGAAATCAATTCATTGTTTTATTTCCAAATCATGACAAATGTGTCTTTTTTAAAACCCATGTGGCCATAACAGATCATTAAATTAGTTTTTCAACACATTATTTTAAATCTAAATTAACGTGTTAAATTTGACAGCATTTGACACCAAACTGGGGTGGCAGCTGCCCATGCCAGTTTGGTGTCAAATGCTGACAAATTGTTCTAAATGGAAAAACAAAACATGGAGGGAAAGACCACTATAAAGTGCACTCGCCACACCTTATGTAACCTGTATCCAGCGTTATTTTAACTGTTATAGAGAAGAAAAGTTAATCCCCATCTGGAAGGCAGACCTAACAAAATTAAATTACATCAGATGTGGAAATAACCTTCAGTGTTTTCAGTTCAAAGCAGGTGCACATTAGAGTGTTGGTTCTCTGCCCGGCACCTGACACAACCCGCAGGGTTCTGGCCCAAAACTGCAGCTGTAGGTTGGACTCAGGTCCGGCTTGGACAGAATATGATTTTTCAAAAATATATATATTTAATATTTATTAATAATGCATGCAACTGTAATTAATGAGTGGACTTTTGATTGATTAGTTTTGATAATAATTTGCACTATGATGCATGCATAATGTAGTTTATTTTGGCTTGTAATAAACCTTTAATTATTTATTTATTATTCTAAGCAGAAATTTGGGTTTGGGTCGGGATCGGGCCAAAAACTGTGTCTGTGGTTCAGGCTCGTACAGAATCTTTTCAGGCAAGGGTCAGGTTATATAAAGCTCTAGTACATGTAAGCCACAGCTAGTACAAAAGACACGAGCAGTCAGGACATTAGCCAACAGAATACAATACAGACTGTCCTCCTAGTCTTTCTCCTAACTTGAGCTGTCCTATCTAAGGCAAAAGCCCTAAACAATTAAATGTATGTATAAGTTATAGATTTAATATAAAAAACTTTTTGATATATATTCATTATTTTACAATTCATGGTGGGAAGTAAACCTAGCTGGAGGAGCCTGGCCCTCCTGTCCCAATTCCAGTAAATCTGATGTTTAGATGGAGGGATGACCAAAGTAACATTGTTTGTGAGTAAATGTAAGGTTATTGCTGCAACAATCTTCATCAGTGGGGAAAGTAATTCAATTGCTGCGTATATGGTGGGGATAACACACTAATTATGGAGTCATTAGGCACCATGTTCCTCATAGGACCATATTAGACTGCTGATATATGTGGTGAACAGGTAGCGCAGCAGCTGTCACGCTACATAAACAGCATGAGTCAAAAGAGCATGAAGCAGATACTGATAAGATAAGCTCCTCGAGATGGCACCAGCGCCTCCTCCTTCGAGGTCTGCTTCAGAATGTGGGTTGAGGTTTAAAGGCGGTGCATAGCCGCAGGGCAACATTTACGCGCAAACAGGGTCGGCGATGCAATCTGCAAAATATCTCTGCCGCTGATTATTTCAACTAGGTCAGAATATCAGGTCAGAAATCAGCACAGAATCGGCATTCGGTGGATGGGAAGAAGAAGGAAAAACAAGCTAAAGAGCAGAGAAATGGCTTTCATCTGCCCTTGAGCACGGAGCCCATTACATTTTCTGCATTTATCCAGTACAGTTAGAGAGAGAGCAGGTAGGCATGCAGCGGGGAACCTGACCGATAATTGACACACCGGCTGCTGTGGGACTCAAACCTGTGACCTCCCACTCACGAACAGAGTCGGCCTCGCCACCAGGCCTCCCCGCTCCCTCTGGAGAAGCGCTCTTTGATCGCAGCTGCATGTTGGCCACCAAATGGAGCTGTGAGAGCAGAAAATGTGTCAGGGCCAGATGATCTATTTTGGTTCATTTGTAGATTTCTTTGCATCTCATTACTCAGTAGTGGAATATATTCATGATATGAATTATGTAGGAGTGGTTGTAGCTGAGTACTGAATACTTAGCTTACACTTAGCAACAAAGGACATAATGCAAAGATGAAACGAGTGCAAAAAGCACTTACTACCAGCTGTTATATGAACCATGGCCAACTGAATATAGGTCATTCCTAAAGGTTGTAAAATTAATGGGTGAAATCCCTGCCCCTGGTAATAGAATACAGTTTCACTAGGCTCCCTGCGGAAAGAAGCAAGGATCATTTCTCCATAGACAGTGGATCCTTACCAAAAGTTCAAACAAGTGCGCTTGAATGAGGTTATTTTATTCTAAACACAGCAGGCAGCTGCAATTAAGCTTTACAAACTTGGCCCAGTTTGTTGTGGGGAGCCTTCGTGTCAGACTGTCTGTGGCTGGCATGCTGTTTTGGCTCCTGTCTTTTAATCTCTCTCTCTTTTTTTCCAGTTTGAGCTGCCACACAAAGAGAGCGAATGCCACCATCAGTCAATCTCTGCCTCGTAGCCCGTAGCAACCAACCGACACCACAGGCTTCAAACTGACTGTGACCCTGAAAGCAGGAACAAAAGCCAGCCAGTCCTGCTCATCATATTTTATCCGTAAAAGAGGCAATTGCTTTCAGACATACATTGTAAGGTGATAATGGCAACGACTGAATCTGATATTTCTTTCTTGTATTGACGTGCAAAAATAATAATAATAATGAAGTGGAGCGAACTACTGGAGCTACATGTGTGATCTGTTTGTAATGAGATGGCATAGAGAGGTGCTGAGAATTCAGTGTGTTGTTGCTGAGTGTCAGGAAAAATGTGCAAACGAAAATCAAGGACAAAATATAAAACTGTCTATAAAAATAAAATAAAATTGCTTAGTATTTTAGCTCACTGAGATCATCTTCAGGTCATCTCTATTCCCAAGAATGTCTGTGGGAAAAGATACCGGCATTTCAGATGTGCAAAGTTGATGCACTTTTAACATAATATTCTGAAACATCTTCATATGCATGGCTCAGTAAAGAGTTTCCTGATGAGTTTATAGTCTCTATCTCTAGTTTCAGTATTCTTCCATACAGCATGATGTTCATTTAGTAAATGATGGTCCCATTTAGAGTAAAATATATGATAAAGTCATTCTCAGTGAGCCGTCAACTGTCAAACTAGGCAGTGCTGATCAAATACGAAGCAATATTCTGTTACTGCGTTGCCTTTTTCTCACCTAAAATCATTTTAGAAAAATATTTTAGTAGCAATTTAATGTTTAGCAGGAATAATGTTTTCTTAGTTTACCATATAAATATGCTAATGTAAGTTAGCTAGCGCTCATAAGCAGTGTTCTGCAGGGCAGGATACTTAAGGAAGCTGTGTTAAAGCAAGTGGCTTTAGACACAGAGTGCAGAAAGACAAAATCGCTTCATCTGCAAAGTGTTCATTTGATTATCCTACGTCTGACCTGCATCACTGTGAAGTAATGAATGGACAAATCTAATATGCTGAACATTTGCTATAATGAATGTGCTAAAACTGACATGTTTATATCTTCCAATACTGTTAGTGTGTGTGTGTGTGAGAAGCGTATTGTGTGACTCAGCTTCAGAAGACGTTAAAACATGCTCCGGCTCGACTGCAACCTGCTGTATCCATGTAGCTGCCAAAATCCCCACTGGCATCAACAGCCCCGAATTATCTCCTTTGAATTAAACATCTTCATAATTTTATACACCGAATTTGAATCGCCTCAACCTGTTTTGCCCAGTAGGTGTAAGCGCACAGCACACAAGCTAATAGAGACGGCTGCTGTTAACGGACAGACCTCTAACACAGAGCAATGACCCTTCCCTTATTAAAAAAGTCTCTATTAAACAGGTCGTTAAACTTGAAATCCTTGTGTTATGATCAATTATGTACAGATCCATGACAGTACACGTACAGTAAGAGTTATGCACTGTGGACATATAGCATTCACTGCAGGTTGTATACCCTGTTGAGCAGAATTTTTCCCAGAAGACACTACACTGGTTTTTTATATAATAGATTTTAGATCAGAGAGGAACAGTGTTATATGTGAATTGAGTCTGACTCTGTGATATTATTGGGTTTTTAATAAAAAGCAAAAATCCACCTGGTGCACTGGTGATACCTTAAGACACACACATATGCATCTGCCAGAATGCGCGGAGAGGCCAGACAGCAGAGACAATGGGCTCTGGGGGCTGGCTTGACAGCGGTAGAGATGACAGATCCTGACAGGTGAAATATGAGTTCCACTGATGCAGGAAGCAGGGGGATAAGCCAGCAGGGTTCACACACACATGCACACACACACAACACACACACACAGTGATGTATACATCGCTGCAGAGACTTATGTGGTGAGGCTTCTGACGTGTGCAGAGAAGAGATGTTTAGTCATTCATCCACATTCTGTCTAAAATCCGAGGGAGGAAAAATGGTGCTGCAAATGTTTGATTCAGTGGACGTCTGCCAGTTGGATGCTTTTATATTTAGCAAATGTGTTTTAAGCCCATTGCAGACTAGATTTATGTCTCAGGGGGAGGGGGTTATGATTTTAACATTACCTGCACTGGTCAGTGATTTTAATTCCATCTGGAGCGTGGTTCATCTTTCACCCCCACCCCCATTATAATTACAGCTGCAATTAGCTACTGTTTTTCTGTGAACTCGCTGGTCCTCCTCTAATTTAAATCCTGTCTGGAGAGACGTCCTTGTATTTTAAAGTGCATCTCTGAGTTGTTTCTGCTGGAAGTGCTGCTTTTCCTTCTACTTTTCTTTTCTTATAAAAAAACCTCAGTGTGAAATTTGACTTTTGTGTAAAAGTGGAGGAAGTCAAACCTGTATTTATTAATCATGTTAACATACTAACAGAGTGGTTCCCAACCTTTTTCCCCAAGGGACCCATTTTCTATCATTTAGAAAACTGACAACCTCTGTTTAAGTGACATATTTTATGAATATTTCATATTATATTCAAAACTGCAAGAAGTTTGTTATTTTTTAAAGTTAAATTTTAAAGTTATTTTGGTGATTGAGCAGATTCATTACCTGCTTAGGAACTTTTTATTCATTTTTAAAAAATATATTTTTAAACAAACTTAATAGGCTTCTGTTTTGTTTTTGTTTGTTTTTTTTTTTTTTTACAAATTCAGTCTTTTTTTGTCATTGATGCTTGTTCATTGTTCTATTAGACAATTTACTTTACATCTACATTTCTTCACAGAAGTGAACCAAATGCTGACTGACATATAGCCCTGCTGTGTATAAGTTTTCTAGCATGCTTTAAAATCAAGAAGGCTTCGGGACTGCCCATGAAGCTTTGATGACTCCTAATGGGGGTCCTGATCCCCAGATTGGGAACCACTGTACTAACACAATAGAGGCCTACATGCTAATCTATATGAGGACATAAAACAAAGCCATCAGAGAGAAGGAGCCCTTAAAATGTGCTATTGTATGTCAGCTAGAGGCAATGCTGTAGTACTCCAAGACTGGACTTGAGTTGTCTCTTGACAGAGTCCAGCATTATACGGTGTATAAATGTTTTTTTTCCCTTAAGTAACTTCCTCCTTCAGAAACAAAACCATTGATGAAGCGCACTTATTCATAAGTGGGTATTGGTTTAATTCAAAAACCATCTAGAATTGGAGCACCTGGATAGCTCACCTGGTGGAGCTGGTGCCCTATGTGCCAGGGCTGGGAACTTGCTGCAGTGGCCCATGAGCTTGAGTCCGACCTGTGGCCCTTTGCTTGTATCCCAATCCCTACTTCTCTCTCTCTCTTCTCTCTCTCTCTCTCTCTTCCCCCTTTTCTGTCGCTCTCCAGCTGTGGCTATCGATTAAAGGCTTAAAAGCTTCTTCTTTTTTCTTTTTCTTTTTCGTTCTTGAGTCTGTCCTCTCTCATTTGGATTCAACAAAGGTGGTCTTGACTACAGCATTGACTACAGGTACTGCTATTCTCTTTTCAGCCCCATTTTTTGTTTCCATTATGGCAAATTAGTACTATTAAAGGTTTGCCAAATTAGCTATTAGCAGTACCTGTTGGCAATGTACCCATGCATGTACAGACAACTATCACTAAATTCCTGTGACACTAAAGAAAACTTAAAATCATGAAAATTCTTAGGCAAGTTCTGAAGTGTTTTATTTAATTATTTCTAAGCTGATCTATTGATGTTTATCGGAGATGGACATCAGCGATTGGGGTTTCCTCAGGAAGTGTAAGTCACACTGAAGCTTATCAAATGTGTTTAGTGTGTAGTCAGATTTGACTGAGTGATGACTCTGAGAAGGAGTAAGATTTTAGACTCAAATTCACCGCACGCAGTATCTTTGCTCCCTCTTCAACTCTCCAGTGTAATGTTACCAATGTCTGAAGGGGGCTTTAGATTTCTAGCTGAGTGACACGTGTAGGAGTCGAGCACCTAAATGAATACATCATGTTCAGGGGAAAAATGTACCTTCTAAATGATGGGGCCAAAAACTGAGCTGTAGGGCTATACTGACACCCCCACTTTAACATTTCTCCCCCTCTGTTTTGTCTGTGTATTAGTTACATTAGTTTTTTAATTATATTTTATGAATTAAAATAAATAAGACAAAAATACTTTGGATTCCCTGGTACTTTATAAAATATATGCATTTGAAGGTAAAACAATGTCACTTTTATAGAACTGACTTATTTTGATTAAAAATGGAAAATATATGTCATGATAAAAATGTTAAGAACTGTATCAGATTGCATCGTATCTCATCGAATCACACTGAATTGTTCCATATTAAAATGCATCGATCCTGAACTGTATCGTAGCCCATGTATCTAGATATGTGTCAGATTTTTTTAGAAGGGAGAGATGTCAACAGTAAAAGAATGGGATGGACTGAGCAGTTTTACACATATTATGACAGAAAGATGCTCTGAACTAGCAGACAGTACTTTCCTTGTTTCTGTAAGTTAAAGTGACAGGCAGAACTGGATGCTCTGCACAACTAAAACCCACAGCAGAGGATGAATAAACATCTGCTCACGTGGAATAGATCTAAAGACAAAGAGTCTGCTCCAGCAACCTTGGAGCCTTTGATCTACAGGATTTAACCCTGTCTTAGAGAAAGATTAAATATTGAAAAAGTAATCTTGTCTCGTGCCTCATTCCACCATCTTTCCCACCTAAACTTGAAGTGCAAGTATAACTGTAAAAATGTTAACATTGCTTTAGCTGTTTCAAGTATATATTATAGAAATGGCAAATGAAATATCAAATTGAATACAGCATTGCGTATCTCAAAAGGCATTTCCTGTTTCAAATGGATAAACATTATTTTTAGTAGGCCGGTCTGTGTTCCCCAACCCAAGATTCCAGGATCACACAGGTCAAACATAGTGTCATAGTAGCATGTTAGCAGGTTCGCCTCCTTTAGGATCCCTGACTATACCACAGACCACTGCCTGGCTGATCACACAGGGTCACAGTTGACTAGTGAGTTTGATTGTATCCTCTCTCTCTCTCTGTTTCTCCGCTCTTCCACTCTCTAAATAATGTAGGGCTTCTGATTTAAATTCTGAACAGGCCCTGGTGGTAAATGGGCAGATATGGTAAGCGGACATAGATGGCTGGACACACTCTAGTGCTCCATTGTTGAGTGCTTGATTGAAATAGCTTGGTGCATTGCAGGAGCACACCAGGCAATTACTCACACACACATTGCAATTATAAGACAATGTGCGTTTGCAGACAACAGTGGAGTTAGAGTAGAAAACAAGCACAAAACACACTCTACGGAGAGGTGCATGCCCACAGATGAATGGAGAGCTTTCAGGTGACCACAGTGGACGTCTGCAGCTGTTTACTGAGTTGGAGCTTTTGTTTTTGTCACTGACAGTGTTTTTATGGCAATGTGGGTGAAAGTTTCGTATTTTTAAACGTACAAATCCAGAATGCCAACTGAACTAAAGGCAAGACTATATGAACATTTTGAAAAAGGAAATAACACACACTTCCTCTTCTGCAGTAAAGTGCATCCTTGCTGCTACTACCTCTGGTGGTAAATGCTAGCTAATGTTAGCTTCAGATATTGCTGTGTGACATTACAGCATCAGTAACATATAATAAAACTCACAGTTTTTGCATTTAACCTTATTCCTCCGTGCTGTTCATCACATTTTTTTAATTAATTAAAACTGAAAAAAACAAAAACCTGTGCTACTGTCACACTATGTTTTAGTTGTGGGAAGTGCTAATGCAAACTCTACCTGATCAATTCTTATCCTACTTATGGCCAAACTTGATATCCAAATTCACACTTTTGTGTGCTTGTTCTGTATGGGCAGCAACTGAGATTGTCTTCATTAATTTGTACTTCTGTTGGCCTTTAGCTGCTAAATGCTACACATTCCCCAGCTTGATGTTAACTTTGTCGGTATGCTGTTTGGTGTTGTGCAGTAGTATAGTATATGGTGGGTTTATCCAAGCTTTTTTTTAGAGAAAACAATTGCTGCCGGAAACCTGGTTGATGAGAGCAATGAGACGGAACCAAAACAGTCAAGATACAGGTTGTAAAACCAAAACAATGAGCTGAAAGAAGCTAAAACTCTCCGTAGAGACTCGGGTAACTTCAAAGTCTGGTGATAATTCTTTGTCTTGGCGTTGTCCCTTCCAAATTCCACATAGTTATTTGATCCATTGTTGATGTAAAATATTTATAAGTGCAGCTTCAGGTGTTACTCTTGGATTAGAGAGTATAAAGACAGGACTATGTTTGGAACTCTCAGCCAAATGACACATCATCAAATGACCTATTATTACCTTTATCTATACAAAAAACACTATGTCATAATAAAAATAACACCTGTGCTGTGTTTTACTCAGAATGTTAAGACGTGCTCGACAATGACAGAGGAGGATGGACCACGGCTAAGAATTGGATATGGTACTCTTTGTGCTGTCATACAGACTGTCTGAGTCAAGCTCTTTGTCTGGAAGACACTCTGACTCTGAGCCCAAAATAAGACTGCCAGCCCAAACACACAGCCCTGACTCAAGGATCCCTTGGCAGTGCACTGTCTTCCCAGCTCTATCCCCATCTCCAAGGGCAAGAGTCTCTGGGTCATCACTGGCATGACTATACTGTATGAAGCTGGCGGCCTCTTCTGAGGGAGTATGACTCCATCCTGCTGTGCGCGTGTATGGCAGTGAACAGCCTTGTCCTGTGCTCAAGATTTCTGTCCACTTATATTTATCCTTCTTCTTCACCAGAGTTTGCTTTTATGAGGGATGTTAAAAGACATCAGGTATCTGGCATCAGGTAATGGAGTTTGTAAATGTTTTTACTTCATGTGCATTTGTCTTCATTAAAGGGGTTTTGGGGTAGATTTATGTGTCTCTGCATATGGAGAACTTTTTATCTCATTGCCTCATTTAATGTCTAGAAACAGTATTTGCATACGAGTTCACAGGATCGTGAGTATGTGCATAAACACACCTGGCGTGCTTCCAGCCACTACACTGCTTTAGTATGCTTAACATGGTGCAGCTGCTTGCATGACAACACACACATGCAAACACATTCCACTTAGGTGCACTCATAAAATGAAGAGGCACAGTCACAGACACACACGCACATACAGTCTTTAATACTGAGACAGACAGTAAGGACAAAACTGCTTGCTTTTAATTTTGCTGTATAAAATCAATAGTACAGACATTTTTCTGCTGCTGTGATAAATGTGTCTGCCAGAAGTCATCTTTACCTGGAACTCAGGGAATTCAATTCTGTGAAGTGCAAAACAAAGAGGATCGCCACTTTCAGTGCTTCACTTGTAGTGGGCTCTGCACTGGGGGCATTGGGTTTCATGCCCTCAAAGTTAAAGACAGTGGGGGCAACCCCTATGCTCATACAAAGGAGGAAAAAGTGCGGCGGTAAAAGTGCCACAGCCTAATGAAGTCCATTGGCGTTTGAAAAATGCAACCTTGACCAGACGACTTTTTAATCAATTCCTTTTACTAACACAGTTACTCACTACACACTCTTTACTAAGGTGGCCCAGAGGAGTTGAACAAACTGCAACATGAATGCAAAATGCAACAATTCCTGTTGTGGCCATTTTTTCAACACCTCAGGGACACTGTACTTTTCTGTCTGTAAGGCTACATTCACACTGCAGGTCTAAGTGCATAAGTCCTTATTGCTAAGATCTGCTTTGTTTGGCTGTTCTCATTTTTTTTAAATTGGCCCATATCAGATTCCAGTGTGAACAGGTCACAATCCTGAAGTGACCCTGCATGATGAATGTCAATCTAGAGTGATGTAAAAGTCACATGCATTCTGATATTACTGTTCACACTGAGGTCACATTGCAAAAAGTCAAACTTGTATCTGATTTGGACCACATATGAAAGTGACCCAAATCAGAACTGAAAAGACCAGATTCCATGTGATTTCTGCTGCTCACACTGACATGAAAAAATCGCATGTGAGTTACACACGAGCAAAAATCTGATTTGGATGACTTGTGCCTGCATTGTGTGTGCATTCCTCTCTTACCAACATTCGGCATCAGTCAGGTGTCAAAGATTTTTCAAAACCTACACAAAGTGGTTTTAAACATCCATCAAGGAGTTTTTCACTGGTACTGACATGAAGATTGGCTGTTTCTGTATAATAATCTTAATGTCTGCCATCAAGTCAGATTCCCCTTGAAATCAATGAAACAAGGCTTTGACAAGGTTTTGTCCACAGGGGCCAGAATCTACGCAAAATGAAAGTTTCTTGTTGCTACTTTAAAGCAGTACTAATGAGATTATTTGGCCATTATGGGCAGTAATCCACAACAACATCTCACACACTCATTTGACATATGGCCTTGGGCCACATGATGAATGCACGTTCAATATTCACAGTCTGGCTTTTCAGCAGCTATGTTCACTTCTTTAGTTCAAAGTCATCAACTCTATCTGTCTGCTGTTAGCGTACAGGGGTTTTACAGTGGGTTTATCAGAGTTTTGTGTAATCTGCTGCTAGAAACATGGGTTAACCAGAGCAGTGAGAGTGAACCAAAGTTTATAACTACAAGCAAACCTTTTCACATTACACATTCATTTGTTCTTATTTAAATATTGATTAGTGCACAAAGGCAACTTTTCACCAGAGTACACACTGAGTAAAACATTCAGTGTGTAGC
Organism: Morone saxatilis; assembly: GCF_004916995.1. Lineage (NCBI taxonomy): Eukaryota > Metazoa > Chordata > Actinopteri > Moronidae > Morone > Morone saxatilis. The sequence continues at coordinate 24,705,273 of NW_023339718.1, forward strand.
AAGGTTACATATTGTGTTGTCCAAAACTACACAGACTAAGTGCTTGAAAACGTTTCATGATACCACAAACAGAGCAATGCCCACACCCAGCTTATAGTAACCTGAATTTCAAATTACATTTGGCCTCGCTCTCATTGCCTGATGGAATAATCAATAATATGGATTAATTTAGGAGTCAAATGATGGATACATTTCCTGAATTGTGTCCGTTTTGTATTGTTGCTATCTGTACATTGTCTGCAGGAGCATCTGCCCCAGAGTGCCTTCAGTCCAGCAGGGTGATTTATTAGGAAATACATGCTAGATCAGCTCCCAGCAGCATTACACGGACCTGTACATCTGGCTGTGGGCTCTGCTTGTAAATCTCATTCATCATGCCCCCTCCCCCTGCTCAAACAAAGGTAGATAAATTAACATAAGTCAGCTATTATGAGCTAACAATGAAAATCCAATCAAACCTCTGACACTCATCCCTAGCAGCATTGCCTGATGGCAACTTTAATCCTCATCGACAGCCAATACTCATCAAGATGGTGAAACGCCCTTTAGCAAGGCTACTGCGTATCTACTCTGCCTCTATGGAATATACACTAAACGTATAAAGATTTAACTGAAACATGCATGCACAGATGCTTACACACACCATGTAGCATGTGTGCCTTCCTGGATGCTATCAGACCCATAGCATGCTAGTTATTTAGTGCAGTGGAGGCACAGCTTTATGCTACAGAGCTTGGGTCAGGCATTCAGACATGTTTCATGCCAGCCCCATTATTGGAAACATGCGATGTGTAAAAAGCCAACATGAGTTTGCCTGATTCCTATTGGTTGTTAATAGCTCTGTCATGACTTATCATGCACAGGCTGCATGGGTCACCTCTCCCCACTGCACTGATTCATAGCCTTATGACAGGGCTGCACTTTAAGGTTCATTTCCTCTCGATTCAAACGGCTTTAAGTCCTAAAACGATCCAGTGAGAGCAGTTAGCTCGGATGAAACTTTGGAGTTACAGACCATGATGTTTTCATCTGCAGAAGTGCTGTGATCAATGGAAACCTGGCTGAGGGCTATTTCTCAGAGGTTGTCTGTGCTGGTGGAAAGTGGTCAAGCCCCTGTGAAATTGGGAGCAGGGAATCGAGTGCTGATCAGCCAGTCTGTTGGCTCTGGGAGGATATGCTACGGAGGCCGCCGTGTTATAACACTCTATATTGTACTTCACTAATGGTACTGGCCAGTCACAGGTCAGATCTGCTTTTAGCCTGCATCCGAGATTATGACCTCAGTAGTGGGACAGAGACAGAAAGGACTGTTATAATATATATAATAAATAATAAATTATTATTAATTCTGAATACAATTTTCTAAAAAACCAAGACCCTCCTCAGCAATAATATTTCCGTTGACTTCCCTTGACTTCTAAAATAATTAAAAAAAACTAAAATACCATCCACCCAATATCTCAAAACAGTGGCTGTGAAACTCCGTTTTGGGCTACTGTAGAAACATGGTGGACTAGCTATAAGAGGACCTACTTCTTCAATAGATCAAAACAGCTCATATTGTGATTATACACTAATTATAAGATACCTATGAATATTATATTCCATTTCTGACAATAGCCTCCTAAACACACTGGACCTTTAACATTTGCTTCATGTTCTGTCTGAACACAGTGACACTTACAGCATATATCTTAAGGTCCC
>NW_023339718.1:24707076-24711517 GCF_004916995.1 Morone saxatilis
GTGTGGGAGATGTTGTCCCTATAGGCCATTAAATATAAAAACACAATTACCATCAGTAAATTAAAGCTCAGTGCTCGCTGACATGTGAAGAAGCTGTGCGTGGTATGTTCATTGAGTGGGCTTTTACGCACTGTGACATGAACAGTTGTTATCACTGTAACTGAATGAGCAAGATGGGCACATCGTAATTTTTATTGCCCCACCCAGAGATGAATTAGATCAGATGAAGGTGTAGCCTTATATAATATGTATGAGATCTAAATGTCCTCTATAAATCAATTACATGATGCCTAAATCACATTACCAGGCATGTTGGAGAATAAACATTAAATTGGGCACAGTTATTTTGGCGCAGGAGAGATTGAGCTGTGTTCTGCACAGAGATGGTTTTATAGCAAAGTGATATATGGAGGCAAATTTTAAGGGTCTTGGTGACAGTTTGATGCTGAACATGCATCATATTTTAAGCAAAGTTTGTGTGTCACAACTTTTCTGTTTTGATGCAGAATGAAGGAGTAACTGTACATACTAGTGAAAAAGTAGACATAACATCAATCTGTCTCAGGGATCTTTCCAGACTTTTTGGACTGGGGGCACACAAGTGGGGGACTAACTTATGCAGAGGTGGAATTAAGTGTCTCAGCTTCTCAGTCATTCCACATTTATGAAGTTATATTTAAATATATACTTTTATACAACATGCAAAAAACTGCCTGGTTTCCCCCCCAAAACTGCATGGAATTAGCATAAAGTGGGCATGTCTGCAAAGGGGGTACTCATGGGTGCCCATAGAACCCATTCTCATTCAGATATCTTGAGGTCAGAGGTGCATCCCAACATGGTAGGATGACATGGATGGTATCAATGGATGAGTTAGTTCATCTAGTTTTATATGATGCAGTATCTTTACTCTAATTTTAAAACTGAGCCTGCTACAGCTTCAGAGTGGAAGAGATACGTATAATGGGGTGGGAGTTGGACACACCTGATCTGTCTATTAGTCTATCTACCCAGAAGACAGCTAATGTAGCAGTAATACCGGGTAATGTTTCATGATAATAACACAGTTTATAAAAGAGTAGGAGATTGTTTTATTTTATTTTGTATGATAATCTAATATCAATTTGATTATCTTATTCTATGTGTGTAGCATTAAAGAATGGCAAACCTTCATGTCATTGTACAACAACACACACAGCAGGAGCACACGACAGCGGGAAATGTTTTTTTAGGATTTGGCTACTCTTAATTATTTTTACTGGCAGTCACTGGTACTGAACTCTTGTTAAATGAGGCTTTGAGTAATGAATGTTTTGGCTGTAAAGCCTCAGTGTTTAAGGGAAGCCATGTTTTACCATCACTACTTCCTGGTTATAAGAGTATGTATAGTGGCACCATTTACATATTCATGAAAAAAACGACACATTTGTCAATCACACACACAGACACACCTCCGTTACCCAAATGTTTGTTCCATGTGCTCCAGTCCTTGTTACCTCCAGGTATGGAGGGGGGCTTTGGTTATTTTCAGGACTTTTAAAGGACCAGTGTGTAGGATTAATTGGCATCTAGTGATGAAGTTTCGAATTGCAACTAACTGAGCACCACTGATGTCTGTATTTGATGTCCTGCAAATAAGAAGGGGCTGTGAAGTGTGTAGCTACTAAGATTGCTGCAAAAAATGCAAAAGGCCTATCAACAAAGCAATCTACAGCCAGTGTTTGGTTTGTCCATTCAGGGCTACTGTAGAAAGATGGCGGTTGGCAGACTCCATAGAAGGTGACTGCATGTAGATGAAAACGGCTCACACTAAGGTAACAAAAACATAAAAATTACTCAAACAGGAATGTTTCTGTAACCTAGAAAACTAAATTAGTGTCCCTTTAAACTTTTCTCTCTCACTTTTTAGTGTCAAAATTACTAGTAATAGCTGCATAATCAAGAATCTTTTTAACTTTTAAAAATTTGAGTTTGTGTTATATATATTTATTTATTTATATACAATTATTTTGAGTGCAAATAACTTACTGCATTACAGTGTAAATGTCAGTACAATTAGAAGAATGTTGTATTGCTTACTGATTAACTGCTTTTATGATTTGTAAGTGGAGCTTTCAGTGTAAAAGCCAGGAAAAGAAGCATTGTTAGAATTGAGCGCAGATCAGGAGCACATTCAGCCCTGAGAAAAGGTAACACTACATGAAGTTTTATAAATTTTCCACATGCCTAGCCCCGAACCCTTTCCTTTTCTCTCCCTCTCTTATCCAAAAACAGGAACCACTAGGGCTCTCGACAAGAGATATGAAGAGACAGCTCCCCCACTCAGAGTCTCACAACCCACTTGGTTCCCTCTTACCATCGCGCCGAACCCCTTCATCCATTCATCCATTCATCCATCCGCCAACAAACCTTCATCCCTCGACCTTCATCCCTCGACCTTCAACCCTTCATCCCTCAACCCTCAACCCCTACCCCCATCCCTCAACCCTCATCCCTTTATCCCTAAAACCCTTCCCCTCATCCCTCAGTATACCACATTGGTTCACATTTGTTCATTATGTGCAATAAACTTTTCTTATTTCAATCCATCCATGCCGTGGTCTTTGTTAGTGAAGTTTAATAAAAAGGGAAACACTAGTTTCTTGAACACTGTTGTGTATGAAAGCCCACTGCACTGCACTCCCTTTACAATAAGGCGGTGTTTATACACATTGCTGCTGATTGGGTGGCCCAATGACACACCCACCAAACAAGATAAAATGTATCTCAAAACATGTCGTTCAACCCATAAACCATAGCAAAACTGTGCACACCATTTTCTGATTCAACGCGCCCCAGTTTAGCTGCTGTTTGCTGGAGATCAAAAAGATCATGGGTCTATCCAATGTTATTCTTCTTTGGGTGATTGCTCAGTTTACTAAAGGGTATTTTTATTTTTTCCATTTCCACAAAGTTTTTCCATGAGCCACATCAGCAACCAGTCCAAACTGTAATGTTTTGACTGGTAAAAAGAGAAAATTAAAATTGTAGGGTGGTACTGAGGTGCTGATCACTGCCAGCCAGATCTTAATAAGAAATACATATGGAGCCAGAGTGTGCAACACCTTTGTCCTTCTCACAAATGAGAAAATAAACCTTCCCCCGGGTGAAGATTGAGTCTCCCTCCATGTGTCCTTCCTACACCTGCCCAGACCCACAAACTCCACAAAGTAGCTCACTGCAGAGAAAGTGCCTAAAAGTGCACACACAGTAATTCTGCCTAGACAGAACTTATTGACAGGATAGACTGGACAGCATACAGGTTGGACTGGTTGTCTCCTTTCATGGCTGTGTGTTGTTTTTTTTATTTGGATGCGAAATTGTATATCAGTTGGGACAAAAAGAAGATCTCAGTAGAATAAACAAATAAATAAAGCTGTAAGAGACACATTATCACAGTTCTGTGGCGGTGCTGATAATGACAGCTGTGGCGTTATCTGATGTATTGCAGAGATTGGTCTCCATCCATCTGGTCATTTGTTTGTTTCATTTGTTCAGTTGTCACATGCAAAATATGAGACACTTTAAGTGTGACTTTGATGAAACTTGATGCATTTCATGACTGCCTTTCAGCATTTTCATAATGGTTCCAATGGGGGACAGTTTCACATCAAAAAATGAGACTTATTCACACCTGACTGGCCCAGAGGGAGGCTTTGTCACATGCAGGTGGCAACATGTTTTCCTACCCTTTTGTTGGCTCTTGTGGTGGTGGCGTTCCTGTTGCTGTTACAGGAGATAGTGGATCACATTTACTTGAAATCATCCCCGGGCTGTTACCTTGCACTTATCCTCACCTTGCCAGACAGACAAAAACAAGAAGAGGATTAAAGCTCAGTACCTCTGCCAGGGTGACGGGAGAGGGAAGAAAACAATGCCAGGCGAAAAACCACTTGGCAAATCCTTCGCTAACCTCATTATAACCTCAAAGGGAGATAGCTGAGGCAGAAAGGGAAAATTCTCCAGCTCTCAGCCATGACAGAGGGCTGATCATTCCTTATCAGCAACACGGACCTTCAATTCTCTTGATTAAGGTTTTAGCAGAGGACAAGCTGCCATGAGCCAGAACAGACTGCAGCTTCCCACAGCTTCTAGTCCGGCTAAAATGAATCAGCTGGGTTCATTACAAGGGTTATACACCCACATGTCAGGCTGATATTGGCAGTTTTTGTAAAGATCTAATATCAGCCCATCAGTGTTGTCCAACTCTGATATAATTAATATGATGCAGCTGGTTATATATTGATTGTAGAACTAATCAATGGTTCACTGGTTGTCTGTGGGAAGATGTGACCTGGAGTTAATCCAGTGCAACACTGAATCAATAATATAATTTCTTTTTTGTGTAATTATTAGTGATAGAAAGGTTTCATAATAGCAGATTTTCACTACACAATTATTG
>NW_023339718.1:24711579-24732656 GCF_004916995.1 Morone saxatilis
TTTCACTACACAATTATTGTGGCCCCAAAAAATCACGATAATAATATTATTTTTTAGAAAAATGTGCATTTATTTGGAGTCGTGCCTGTGTCTACCTGACAAATGTTTGTCCAATATTCACTCTCCTTAGCTCGTTTCGGTTATTCCAAAAAGTCCTAAAAATCCTGGAATGTAGCGTATGTGAGTGAAATGCGTAAAAGTGTACCAACACCTGAATAAACCAAATAATCAGTCTAGGCTGTAAAAAAAAAAAAAAAAAAGGAGATGAAAGACGCTAAAGCGCTCTGTACAGCTGAGGGGAACTGCGAGTGTGGGTGATAAATCTGTCACTGCGAGCATCCCCTTTCACATTACGTGTGATCCTTTGTCAATATAAATACATTCATTGTTGCAGCTTTAAAGAAGATCTGAACTAGGTGAAGCAGACTCTTGTCTTTATTGTTCATTAATTAACAATTGTCCGGGACTCACTGAACCACAAAAGCAGTAACCTAAGTCATCATAGTTTATGTCCTTGATTTTTTCCATCATCTACTGAAACAACCACCCTGAGACTCTCTCCGCTTGTGGTGAGCATGGACTAGGCAGCTTCTGATTAACAGTTCACAGCAGAATGGCTTGTTGTTAGAGGATCAGTGGTCCTCTGGGGAGGATACAGTCGACAGAGGATGGGAAACCACCACATCTACGTGTAGCAACAGATCAATAGTCCACAGTTAAACAGACCATCAATCACTCAGACACATGGGACCCGAGGCCTTGTGCCTCCACCTACCCTTATCCATGATGATGAATAAACTATGACTCCTGGGACTATTCATCCTAACCTCAAAGGATTCTGTCTTTAATGGCGATGCTCTGTGCTACTTTACTTTACTTCCTTGTGTATTTTTTGCATGAGCAATAAGATACATAAGGAACAAGAGGATCATGCTACATACTGTTTGTGCCTATAGTGTTGGGTGATAAAGAACAGTAATGTTGGAGAACAGCACCATCTTAAGGTAGTTAGGCCATAAGACACGCAGGCGATGCAGCTCTTTTATTTAAGTGAACTCAATTTGTGCTTTATTTTCATGGCTCCAGGGCTTTTTTTCTTACACATTTCCTCCGACCATTTCAGTAAAATTGTTTATCTAGTTGGAAAATAAGCATCCTTTAAGCATTCCTTGTGTCTTGTTCACTCCCTCTATACTCCAATACTGTAAAAAAAGAGAGGCATGTACAGCATTTTATTATATAGTTTGCCCACTTATTATATTTTTTCTGAAAAAATTGCACTGCCCACCTACACACCAGGCAAATATACCGTACACTCACTTTTGATACTAATTCTATATATATATATATACTTTTTTTTATCTGTATATGGTAAATAAAACCTTAACCTTTCTTTTCCCCTGACCTTATCAAAAACCAATAAAGTGCTGAAGAGGTAGCCCTTCCCTTTGCTGCAAATGTAGCTTTAACATTTGATAAAGGACATACAATATAGAAAGCATACAGCGTTGTTATTCTGCCAAATAAAGAAATGTGTCATGTTTTATGCGTTTTATGGTCAATGCATGCAATATATATTCCTTTTGTTTGCCAAAAAGTAACTCAGAGACAAATAAATGTATACAGTATGTCATCTTACAACGGATTAATTGTAATTAATAATTAATTTCTACATTTGTACCTTAAAATGTATTTGTTTGAACCTGGAAATATAGGCACATATAGGCAAATTCCAAAATACATTTTTACTAAAAAGTAATCTTTTTACTCATAGTTAATAAAAAATATACTTCAATTTGAATTCTAAGTATAGTATGTTTTAAATTTTGTTCGTTTTTTTCACTTCTCCTCAGATGAATGGAAACATATAGAGAAAGAAAAGAGTAAAGGAGGGAAAATATATCAGGGTTCACCCCTCCACACCTCATTTGATAGCATTTCAACCCAAACCACTGCCATCCCTTTCCAGCAACCACAGGCAGGCATTCGGGACTGTTTCCAGTTAGGAACCAGATTCCAGGAGGAGAAAAAAGAAAAAAAACGTCAGAAAAAGGGAAAGCAAATGAAGCTGACTATGAACACACGTGGCTGTCCCCTCTCAGAGAAGGCTGGGAGAGTCAGTGGGGGGGTAGCCGGTCGTGCGGCAGTTGTGCCCACAGGGATGGAGGGCTGCCAGGCAGCTACATGTTTGTCTTGGCATCCCGGCGTCGAGTGAATGCAGAATAGGGAACCTCCTGTGCTGCCAAGAGGAAGATTGAATATCATTGTAAATATCATTGTAAATGTACAACAGCATCCTCTCCTGGCCTGGGTGCAGGAGAGCCCGGATCCAGAGACCAGACCTGAGGTCAGGCAGTGTGTGACAGTCATTTTATCATTTGGTTTAAGCCACTTGGTGCCACGGCTTGGTGGGATTGACCACACTGGGGATCAGCTGTCAGCCAGTAAAGCATCTTATATTGAAATATTGTCAACTTTCTATCACCTCTGTATTTTCCCTCTGGCAAAATCCTTAATCTGATAAATACAAGTAGAAAGAAAATAATCTGTATCATTTTCATAAAGAATTACTGATTGATATAACAGGAACGGTAAAACAAAAAAGAGAGCATAGCAAAAGTATGTTAATAAATGCAACTATATACTTTAAAAATCCAGACCTTGCCCTTTCCCCTTCTTTAGATGTTTATTAAAACATGCATTCGCTTCAATTATCATATTCATATCTCAGTGATAAATGATAAACATTTTATGCCAAGGACATGAAACAGATGTTTATTAAACAATATTATGATGGGATTCATCTTTAAAAAAAATCTGGTCTGAGAACTAATTTAGCAACAGATACAAAAACAGCCGAGTAATTGAGCATGAAAGTTCATCCATGTCCTCGGAAACAGTAATTTAACCATAATAATAATAATAATAATAAATCTAAATACAAGGTTAATTCACTAGTTTTTTCAGTAGGCTTTAACAGCAATGTCTTCCTCTGGAGATGGAGTTCTACTGAGACTGCTAGATGTGGTTGAAGCTAGTGGACCTAGTGGACTTATTAGTCCTCGAGCAAGGACTAATAAGTCTAGATAAGTAAGGAGTTTTATTTTTCTAATAACTGGGTTATTGTATAGATTATCACTGGGAAGGATAATAATCAAATAGCCAGTGTACACTGTTATTGTAATTTGGTGGAAAATGAATCAACCCCCTTTTTCCCAGGACCCCACCTGCCTTATCCGTGTTGTTTTGTTGTGTCACTGACTCTCATGTGGCACTAGAGGGAGCTCCATGCCAGCTGCTCTCACCAGACTGTTGTGGCCACCGATGGAACTCAATCAGAGTAGTCACTAATGGACACAATAACAACATATTACCACTGAATGACATATCAGGGAGCAGCTCTTTCCAGGCCAGCCATTGGCATACCATTATAATGTGGCACACATGGAGTAAGACACATTCATGTTGGCTTGTAAAAACACAAACGCCCTTGTGAACATGTGACCAGCAGCACAAAATCATCAAAATAATCAATCAATGTCAAATGTTGAAAACTCTGTTATTCAACATTTGAAATAAATGCATTGTAATTTAAAACTACAGAAAATATTCACTAAATTGTACTGCATTATACCTGCATTAATAGATGTATTTGGCCAGTTAGGGCAGTGCAAGTAAGCTGTAAATGCAACACTGAAACATACACCTTGTTTTGGCTAATGCAAAGAAATTACCTATTTACACATTCAGCAGACAAGTATGGTGAGATGGTATAATTCACAGACTGAATCACTGATGATCAGTGTCCCGGCCTGAAAGGTCAGGATTAAAAATAACATTTATATATAATTATCAATAGACTCTCGAGGCTCAATAGAAGATTTAGAAATGTTACCAATAATAATAATATTTATACTGGTCCCTGCTTAAGAAGAACCAAAGAAATAAAATCAAACTGTCTGAATTATACCTAATTGCATAGCATCATTGTAACGCATTGAATCGCATTGTGCCGAATCACACTGCATCGCAGTGAGTGGGGTGAGGGGTGAATCGTATGCCACTCGTAGTTTCTTCATATGTATCTTTAATGTATTGGATCATTGCCAATGCATCCAGATGTGTATCGCACCACCACTGTGATGGAGACACACATCCACAGTCTTTTTAGCTGCTAAATGCTCTGCTATGTTCACCAGCTAGTGCCCATTGTGCATAAACAACTAGATACAACTATTTAATTAGTGAGCTTAGTGAGAGTTACTGGTAGGAGGGTTGTATTACCTTTGGATGAAACTACACTGGCCAAGTGTGGGAGAGGGAGAAAACATGGAATTTGTCAAAAAAGAAGCCAATAAAGTATGTATGAATCATCCAAATCCGCAACTTTTGATTCTCAACTTTTCAAATTCAACACGTTTGCTCATATCAGGCTTATACTTAAGTTCTAATTATATTAATTTTTAGAATTAGTCAGATAGCATTCTCTATGGTATTACTGATGATGGTGGTTGTGGCGACATGCAGCAACAGTTGTGCAGTGTGCTGGGATTTTTAACTTGTTTGACTGCTGGCTGTACAACAAATTGCCCTTTGGGGATAATAAAGCTTAATCAGTAAATGCTGTGTGATATCTGTGCTGAAAATGGACGTCAACCAGTGAGGGATCAACACAAGGCCAAAAACTGTGGTCTTCTAAGGAAACATGATTTATATGTTTTTCCACATAAAAACACCCTGTCCTTATATAGCCTACATCCCTTTGACTCTGCTTACTGTGATGTGTGCCATGCCTTCCCATAATTAAGATTTATGTCAGCCTTTAAGGTAGGAACAGTGATTTTATGCGGGGTTTCCCTCTCTTACGTCAGTGTACATTGGAGTATGAGAAGGAAAATGTTCGCTTTGGTGAAAAAAGCATTTACATGAGAGACAGGTGGTGGGTGTGATGCCTACAGACTCATCCAGGAAGGTGAACCATATTTCATGATTATTCCACCACACTGTAGTTCCCACCCCATAATCTGCTCAGCTCTGTCACCGGCTGCTATTGGCACAGAATCCACCAAAAGGGGGTACATCTGTATCACAGCAGTTGTATCCAAACCCACCTCCTGCTATTTTCCTTCTCTCTGGATCTATCTTGATATCAGCAAGTCAATATATTGACCTTTTAGCGCCATCAACAGTCCATTTGATGGATGTTTTCTTTAACGCTTTTTTAGAAGCAGGTTTTCACACACTGACACTTCCACTTTCTTTCTTATACATTTCCAAATGTTAACATTTACTATCAGCAGCTTCAGAATAAAAATACCACCATCGGTTTCGGCTTTCAAACAACCTACTCAGTTGAAGCCCAGTCAGTGAGGCTTTCGCTGACACTGCTGATCTATGACCTGATACTGTTGCCCTAACAGAAACACCATGTCGTTCATTATGAGCCCTGCAGGCTTGGACAAATAGCAGTTCAATCTCCCATTCAGGGCCAGTGAAATACGAGCCGGTCTTTTCTCCAGACTCATTCTTCAGATTATCCTGCTGTCCACGGTTCGCACAGACATTCCTCTATTTCTACTGTAACCCAGTTAATAATGGCCATCGCAGCACAAGGTTTGCATTATATTACCAGGCAGGGAACCAGATCCAGTTTTTTAACAGTCGTTACTCATTTTTCTAAAGAGCGGATGGGATGTTGAATGCTGAACAGCTTTCTGTGTTGTGTATCTTGCTCCATGGTGTCATTCATTCATTCATTCATTCTTTCTCTTCTGTAGGTGTTTCCCATCCTTATGTCTGTGATGCTGGAGACTAGTGAAGCTGCTGGACAGGGATGGTTATTCCCACTTCAATCAATCGAGAGGATTTTTCTCAAAATAAATTGAAAGTCTGGGCTCAGTGAAGGATCAGATCTTTGTTATTTGAAATTCAATTTCAGCCCCACACTGGTATTCATGCTCCAGGGCACATTCTTATAAGATTTTAGAAAATGAATGAACTCTGAAATGCAGCCTTCATACAAATTAGGTGTTCACATCATTATGCAGTTTTGTGACAACAGCCCGAGCTGACACACACCGTTTTCTCTTTATGTTGCATGAAACAAGAATAAGAGTCTATTCTTACTCTAACGGCTGTGTGAGGCTGTACTTACAGTATGTGTACTATTTTACATGTAAGTATGTCAGCATGCTTACATGCTTACACTAATAATGTGAATAATGCTGGTGGTTTACATGCTCACATCTGCACATATGACGGGAATCTCATTAGTTTTGCAGGTATTTGGCAAGGGCTAGGGGAAAAGAAGCCAACACAGTGTCAAAAACTGCAGTTCCCCGAACAGACACTTGAGGCTGACTACAGAAGCAAGTCAATTTCCATAAGGCCCCGTATTCACATGCTCAGTAAAATAGCAAAATTCCCCATTCATGATAACTGTATGGGGGGGAACTCAGCTGCCCCCATGCTCCATGTCTTTGCCCATTTATGTATTAGCCAGGCGTAATCAGGACCGCCAAGTTTGATCATAGTCTGTGATTGGGCAGTGACACATTTTGACCTGATGATGGTCCTAGATGAAGACAGGATCAAATCATAAGGATTCATCCTCTGGAAAACATGAATGTACAAAATCTCATGGTAATCCATGCAACAGTTGTTGAGATACTTCAGTCTGGACAAACCAACCGACAGACTGACATTGCTGGAGCTACGTTGCTAGTGTGGCTAGAAACTGATTCCAATTATCTTGATTGGAACAACTTTAGTTGGAATTAGCTTTAGGATTAGGTCTAAAGTTGTGGTTTATGTTTTGACAGCTACAATTTATTTAAAATTAGCAGTGTAAGCTTCTGGTCATGGTTGAAAAAAAACCAGACACCAAAATTGTAAACTTCAGTCACAGAAGAAAACATTCTGGCATAAGGTTAGAATTAAAAGCTGATCATCAGAGTTTAGAGAAAATGCATCCATCCATCTAACCTCTTCAACTTTGCTTTCATTTCAGTGCCAGACTGCTTATTTCTCAACATCTCTTTTATTTATTCCTTTTGGAATGTGTTTTTTAGGGCATGAACCACAGCCAGAATTCTTCAAGAATTTGCAGATCTATGGCACAGCCAGACCCTGTCATCACTCTATTGTGACAGAATTTCAACATGGACGGATGATAATTAAGCAGGTAGGAGTTTAGAGTCTCGCTCAATTACACACTTCCTGGGGTTCTCAAACAGTTTACATACACTTAAGAAACCTGGTAAGAAGATTTTTTCTCATCATGTCAGAATCCCTTCTTCCTGGTAGTGGATTAGAAACACCTGATTTCCCCAGCTAGATGTCTTCGGGGGGAACATATATCTTGGCCACGTTGCGGGTAGGCAGGTTTCTGATCAGCTTTTTACACGGGATCATGTGCCAAAAACAAGTCAGTGCTTCCACTGGTGACAGCTTAGTTCTGCATTTTTGCTACATTTAAATGAAATTTATGAGGTCATATTTTAAGTTGAATAATGTTTCAAGTTCAAGTTAAGAGCACTGCATCAAAGACAACATCCGAACACTGATTGTGCCTTTCTTTATCTTCTTGAACATTCTCTATTGCACAGAAACTTTTATTTGTGCAGGGTTTTGAGATATCCATCCCGAGACGCTATCAAATGTTTGTACTGGGACAATTTCTTTGGCTGAAAGTATTTTCACAGTGTTGGTTCACAGTGAGGTCCTTGTGTCACAGATAAGAAAGAGATGTTGCAGTTGATTTGTTTTAAAAATGTAATGATGTTTTGATGCCATGAGCACCACAAATAAAACCCCATTTATCTCCCCTTGGTGTGGGTAGAGGAACAATCTCAGACATGGATATTTCAAAAACAAACCATCTGCTGAGCTAGATCCCACTTGAAGTTAGTGAGAAAACTTGTTTTTTATGATTGAACTGGCCCATTAAAATTTATGTAACAACTTATAAACTTGAAGTTATAAGAAAATTCCCACTTCCCATTACAAAGTTTTAAAACAGACTCCTCTCAAGAAATACAACCCAACTTGAGGGAACACTTACTTCCCAGAACCTATTTGTCCCAAGAAATGCTACTAATTTTGAGATCCAGGATAAAAAAAAACCCAAGCATTATGCGAGTGTTTAAGGGTGTGTGCCTACACTCATCATAAAATGTAAGGGTACTCATGGACAAAAATCTGATGTCCCTGGATCCCTTTGGACTGGCCTGTTTCAGGCACTGATTACACAGCCCAGTGTCATGTGTCGATCAACTTGAGGATACGTGTCAGTGCGTAGGTGTGAAAAGTACACACGTGTAAGGAAGGTGCAATACCAGCTGGGGTCAAACGCAGTATAAAGAGCACCAAAGTTTTATGGAGGAGGTCAGGGTGGACGGATTGGTCAAACACAGGACAAACACAGTAGACCGGGGACCTAAATTCATTCAGAAAGGATCTGGCAGAAAGGCCTTCTGATTTGCTGAAGGCTTTCTGGCAAAGGCGAGGCAAAACATCACACTGCCATGGTCGAGCGGTGAGTGTAAAGCTACTCCCATCAGGAGGCTACAACCACTACTCTGAAATAGTGCTGTAAGAGGGTGACGGAAACACTGGGCAATCGATTTAAGTGTAGAGGAGAATACAATATTTAGCAAGAGTGAAATTCTACATGTCACATCAAGCCTATGACGCATTTTCTGACCTTCATAGTTGTTGAAGTGCAGTACAACCGAAATGGAAACAAGAACCACTCTCAGAGGGTTTAAATACGGAAACTTCCAGGTTGGCCTTCAAGGGCCTCTTGACAGGACATGACAGGAAAGTCTTGATATCTCTTAAGGTTGGGGTCAAGACCTTGTGTGGTTTTGTTTGATTGTGTCATTATGCACATGGAAATAAAAAACACTGATATGCAGAGGTCTCTCAATGCAACTGATCATTGGAATAGTGACAAACTGAGAAACTCTGTGCACTGAGAGGTAAGTGTAGAAAAATGTGTCGATGAGGCAGGGCTTCTATTTCAGTGTGTATGTGTGTGAGCAACCACACACACAAAACACAGGCCCCCGGGGAGTCTTTTTTTCGCCCCTTAAGTGTGCTATATAAACAGATAGAGCTGGAAAAAACCTCTGGAATATCATTCTGACATCAAATTTATGAGTGTTTTCTTAGCAGCTTGTGATTTCAAGTTTATTTAATCAAAGCGAACACAAAGGCCCAAATCATCAGACATGTTGTGAACAAACCACTGTCAAAAGCCGTGCCCAGACTTGACGGGCTCATCCCCATGTGCCAACCAGCCTCAGGTTCTTTTTCATGAGGTTTGACTTGGCAGCAGCTCGCAGTGTTAACTGTGGCGGTGAACAAACACTGACAAAATCAAAAGAATACATGATTTTGTGTGCTGCGAATTGAAAAGATGATACGGATCCTGTGTAAAATAGTGTTTGCACGAGAAAGAATGTCAATTAAACAAATTGTCAACATTTTTAACTGGCTCTCTCTCTTAATAAAAATGTTGTATTATTGTTGTTTTGTGTGATATTTCAGTGTTAGCTACTTTAATGAATGCAGTTACTAGAAGCCACAAACCACTGTGGATTAAACATTAAGCGCCCAGCAGGATTATTGGAAAAGGGGGCATTAGAGTTTCTGTTTTATTTTACTTTGTCAGACTTGACTCTGACTGGCACCCCAACATTAAATCTAGTCAAACCCGCTACAAGGCCTACTACATGTGTTGCCTGTAGCCTACAACCTTACAGATAGATAGAACTGTAATACAAATAAAAGAAAGGAATAGCCAAGTAACAGTGTTGTCAAATTATATGGACTACCTAAGCTGACACTTCTTGTGTCACTAGCTTTTGTTCCTGTCCTTGTTCTTAAAGAGATGTGCAGTGTTTGGGGGTTGAACTGCTCATACACCCAGTTAAAACAACCAATTACATCATGCCTGTTAGGCCACCATTTTCATTTCCTGTCACACACAGTAAACACTCCATTAGGCTAGGTTATGTTTATGGCTGTAATCTTTCACCTCCTTGTTCCAGTTGGTTTGGTAGGATGAAGTTGGTTTTGAGGCGAGGGTAAAAGTCACATTAAAAAAAACAAAAAGCAACAAAAACAAAAACAAATGAAAAGGCCAATGATAATAATAGAAAGATAAGTTAATTTATTAGACAATTAAAATTTTGACTTTCTAAGTCAAACTTATGAGATACTAGGTCAAATTCATTACTTAATAAATGAAAATCATTAGATCCTAAGTCACTATTTTTATTAGGCCTATGTCAAAATTACGTGATACTAGTATCAGTGTATCCTAAATATGGTTTACATACAAAGTCAAACATAAAGTGAACACTTTGACTTATTATCTCTTAATTTACACTTACTATTGCATCATTTTGACTTATGTCACAACTGTGTTTTTGACGTACTATTAGAAAGTAACATTTCATCTAATGTTTCTTTCTTTTCCTGGCGGAAATGGGCTTCCGTAGCTTTTAACATTGTACATTAAGAGTGCCTGTTTAGTAGTACAATCCACATCATGACTCACAGGACTGATCCAACCCACGTACAGAATCAGAATATTCAAGTTAGCTTTAATTTGCTTCAACAATCAGAATTATAGTCCTCAGAAATCTTAATTGTAGGCCATTAACCACACAGACACTAGACTGTCTTTCTGCCCTCGCCTGCAGCCATTATCAACCTTAATTTACTAAATTATCTGAGTGTCTGTAATCTAACAATCATGATATCTTTGCCCTTTCACATATCTGAGTAGTAACCACATTTTTCTCAATAATTGAGGTTTTGACAGTGGCTCTAATAAAAATTTTGGTCCTTGGCCCTGCTTATTGGTGCGTGGTTAAAAACACAAGACATGATCTGAAAGCTATAGTTTAGATATACTAGTTGATGCAATTGACACATAGTTAACATTGTGCATTTACTTATCTCCCCTTTTGTAGGTTTTACTTGTTGCCTGAGGAAAGAGTTCATTTTTCTAATTACAGCTCCGAAATATGTGCATTCTTTTTAAAGACCATCTTTATCTTCAACATTTTTCATCGGGAACCATGCCAGGAAAACAAAATATGCAATGTGCGTTTATTTTAGGCGGAAAAACTCCATAAAGCTGTTTGTTTTGCATAAATGTATCATGATAACATAATAAGTAGGTGGCCAGAGTTCAAAGCCAGCCCCTGGAGTGAGTTAGAAAGTCGACCCAGAGAATAATCACTAATGTGCTGGAGTTACGAAGGGCATGATGGAACAAACCTGGGAGAAAGATAGTAGTCAGTGAAAGCTGCTATTATAAATGAGTAACTTCAATAACTGCTGGCTTGATGGAGCCACTGTTAACTTTCCAGTAGGCTGTGTGAAATAATCAAAGATGTAGAGCCGAGGGATTCTTGCTTTGTGAATTTTCCCATTGATGTAGAATTTCTGAACTTCCCTTCCACGAGACCCCTGTCAACCTCAAGTCCAAGGCTGTTGCACAAAAAAGAAGCATATGGATGATCCTTTTTTTTGCCATGCCAGCAGCATGGCTCTAGGGTTGGCAATGTTGGTCTGTCTGTCTGTCAGTAAGGCCACCACGTTGTTCCAGACTGAAACATCTATCTAAATAATTATTGAATCAGAGTTCAGCCCCAGACTTTTCACCTAGCACAACCAGCAGGTTGACATTTGTCGTTCATTTGAGTTGAATACCTCAACAACGATTGGATGGGTTATGGGGCACCCTGGTAGGCGATCCATGTACCAAGGCTGGGTCCTTGCAGCAGCGGCCATGGGCTTGAGTCCGACCTGTGGCCCTTTGCTGTGTCATCCCCTCTCTCTCCTCCTTTTTTTTCTATCTTGAGCTGTCCTATCCAATAAAGGCAAAAATCCCCTAAAAAACAATTGGATGGTTTATCATCTGTTTTCATGGAATGTAGTCTGAAATGTAACCATAACAAGTCATTCAAATATATGTGTTAATTTACGTCGTTTTTAAACACGTTATCAATGTGTTAATTTATAACCAAACTGGCAGCTGGGGTGGTAAGGCATTTTTTAAGAGTGGCAGCTACCACTCTATGCCAGCCCTCTAGATCCGCCCCTGTTCCTGAGAGGATACATTTTAATGACTTTTGTGATCCTCTAGTGCCACCAGCATGGCATAGATTTCACTTATCCTGTCAACTATATTAACATCTATATGGATTGACACAAATTTAGAACAGATGACCATGGTGCCCTGGCAATGTACCTTACTTTGGTGATCCTCTACAATTGGAAGGGTTGCTGTGAAATGTGGTACACATACTCGTGCTCCCCAGAGGATAAATTGTAATAACTCCTATCTCCTGACTTTTCATGTAGCTCCATCATCTGTTCAAAATGTTTTTTTGTCCAATACTTTAGTTTATGACCAAAAACCTGCAAAACTAATGACATTCCCATCAGCCTCAGCTCTACTGTGAGTCCAGTGGTTATGCTGGCATGCCAACATTCTAAAGCAATACACCGAACACAGCAAACATGATACCAATATCAACATGCTATTGCATTGTTATTGTAAGCATGTTAGCATGCTGATTGAACATTTAGCTCAAGAGCAAAATTACCATTTGAGACTGTCCTCCCAAGAAAAATCATTTATTTTCCAGTGATCATTTGTAAGAATTTTGGAAAGAACTGAAAAATGTTTGCTTCTCAGTGACATACCAGAGTGCATAAATAACGTATTTTGTCCTTTAATATGGAGGACTTGCAGTCCCCTTAGCAAAATAACCATAAAAACACAGAACCCTCTCTTTTTTACAGTCTCTGAGTACTAGTTCACTGTAAAAATGTGTGTTAACAACATTAGTATAAAGTGTATACTTTATAACATGTAAGGAGGATTTGGGTCAAAACTGATTATTTTGATGGGGTGTTTAAAATCACATGATGGTTTAAGGAATGATGTCAGTATGCATTACTGTAAATATTGCTCAGGTAAGGAAGATGAATGTCAGAGGAATGAATAAACCCCAGTGTGCAGTTAAATCCTGGTGAGAGTGAGTTTGGGTGGGTTAAACCCCCCCATACATCCTGGTCATAACTTTGCTAAGTAACAGCTGCTTGTGGTTTATTGGGGGAACAATTTATGAAATTCACTTAAAATTGTTGGCTTTGGAAGCAGGAGAGGCTTTATTGAGCAACAACTAAACTTTTAACAGGCTGTCGTGATGGATTTGGCTGATTCGGTGCCGTGGAGCTCTCTCCTCATGCATCAACTGGAGTGTTGTACGGCTGATGCAGCCGAAAAATTTGCTGTAAATGTGCCTTGTGTGTTGCAAACAGGGAAACCTGCCCAAGTCAGTTTGCCCGCAGTTTTATTTGCGGAATAGTTTGCTATGTTTTAAATCTTTATAGTAAGAAGTAGCAAACTGGTCGACGTTATGTGAATTTATGGTTTTGTGAGGAAAGATTACACAAATGAATGCTCTGTGGGAATGTAGAATGGATTTCTTTTGTTTTTGAAGAGCTGCTTAACCGACCAAGAATGCAGTGGAGACCAGTGAAGTAACTTATTAAATAGAACTTTTTCTATATTTCAATGTTTCAATCCTGTTAAAAGCATCAGCCAATAGTTGTTTCACATCCATCACACAAAACGTTTTAAATTCAGGTCCCCAAAGTTGACCCAGCTGCTTCCATTGCAGCACAACTTTGCATTACACTCATTGTGGTTCTTTCTGACAGGTCTTCATGGTTTTTAATGGCCAACCATAAATCCCTTTTTTTTTTAACCCAATGTTTTTACAACTTGTGGCTGGTCACTGGTGATTGATAGTCAGTGAAGTGCTCCCAAAACAGCACGGCCATGTTGACACTGGCACCACACAACTTTATCCAGAGACTCATACTTGCTCACATCCTCGCCCAAGTCTGCAGGCAAAGAGGATAAGACTCAGCGAGAGGTTTCTAAAGAGGAAGAGGTTTAACTGCTCGCTGAAAGCTATGAATTAAAATCAGAGTGAATCAAAAATCTACCACTGCTGGAAGGAGACATGGTTTTTTTTTAAGACTAATCCCTTATGCAACAATAGCCTTACTTGATTATAACGTTATGTGAGCAGGCTCAGGAAATACACACCAGTCTATCCATGTTTACTGCAAATATTTCCTCACCTTCCTCGCTGAAGAATAAGAATCATGCATTGCAGGAGTCATTTCAGGGATCCGATCCAGGACTGCAGGAATATAGTTACTGGAACAGCAAACCTACAATGACATCATCCTCTTAAAACTAATGGCTATTATTCAAAAACATATGGCCGCCGGCCACATGTGTAGTCCATCCCACACCGCCCTCCTCCTGCCCCTTTGTGGACTTGTGTGAAAAAGAAAACAATTGTTTCTCTGTTTGATTTTATTTTCAGGTTATCCCCTTCTCCCCCAGGATTTCAGTGGCTGTTTGAGTTGTAATCGCACGTTGCGAGCCGTGCTAGTGAGAGGCAAACAGCCTGAGGTTCTGGGCGGTTAACAGCCACAAGATTGATATGACTAATCTGCCAATTTGACTGCAATGCCAGAATTCCAGAGAAACCTGGTCTCTAGCGCAGTGTTGCGACTCATCCCTCTTCCTGGATCCCGCAGACAGGCCAGAGACATTAATGGTTTGCTCTGTAGCACAGGGTCAGCAAAAGAGCCAAAAACACGTCTGTATTTAAATGACTTGGTCAATTTATGCAGTCACACACTCTGCTGTGGTCTAGTTATGCTAATGGTATTCTTTAGGATTTCAAAATTCAGTCCAAACGATGTTAAAGATGATGCATTTCATATTTAGAACTACTGGAAATCATTTTAATGTTACATTCTAAATGTCCTTTGTATAGCCTACATGTTCCTGCTTTATGATGGCTGACTGAGCTGCCTGTACAAAAGGCTCCAAAATTACCCTTTTAAGTTGCTGGCTACTGCTGGTGCACCATAAAACAGAGAATATAGCTATACCATTAAATACATGGATGACTTTACAGCAGTTAGGAAAATGGCAGCTGCTTTGAAGGCACATACATGGATTAAGAACAGAGAAGTGCCTCACTTTTTAAAACCTCAAGGCTCAGCCATGGTTCAGAGATCCATAAAACAAAACATTTGGACCTGGTGAAGAGAAAAAAAAAGAAAGAAAAGAAAAAGAAAGTCATGTTACGATGGCTTATTTACTGCCAAATATTTGCACTATAAGTCTTAATAACACTTTATTGTTTCCGGCTGTTAAATGTGAGGATTTGGAGTTGCATCTTACATAGACAGTGGTATCCAAAAGTTCCCCAGATGTGTCTCTGAAACGCAGAGGAGAGAAAGAGCTAAATAGAGCCTCCTCTGGTGTGGAGTTATTAGTCACAGACAACATTCACTGTGATCTCAGAGGTCGGGCTTTGTGAAGCAGTTTTATGAAATGTCAGGTCGGTAAAGTTTAAATAGGAAGTCCTTCTATACCTGTACAGTAAATGTACACTTGTAAATAGTGCGGACAAAATAACACCAACATCTGTACAATTTTAAGTTAGAATACGTAAGCATAAGACAAACTATTCTATATTTTTCAGAAAAAACACATTACAAAAGACCAAAAGCACCATTGATCAGGACTTCCCTTCCCTGTCTGTGGCACTCAGCTGCTAGCCTAAGGAATTATTTTAATTCTTCTGAACTTAAGCATTCAAACCTGCATTAACTGAATTTTTGGCCACTTGGGGGCAGCGCAAAAAAGCTTCATTATAAGCACATTGCCATATTATCAGTAAAATTACAGTAAAAATAAAGAACAGAAAAATAGTGGGCTTCCACATCCAGCAGACACAGAGCAACATTACCATTTATTTAGAGTCGTGTCTCTGTCCAACTGACAAAAGTCCATTATTCACTCAATTTACTTCTGTTTTGGAGTCCACCTTGATGAAAGTCTGTGTTTCAATCAGTGCTGGGCAAGTAGGTACACAGGTCTTTTTTACTGGAAACGATGCTGATAAAAGCAGTGAGAGTGAATCAAAACAATCAAACTGCGGGCTGTAAAACCAAAATAATGACATAAGGGACACCCAACAACAAATGTTGCCTATAGTGTATATAATGTTTAATTTGAGTTAGGACAGACAGAGAGGTGTTGGTTGCAAGTGTGAACATATTGTGATGTCACCCACTGGTTTGCGGAGTACTTTTCTGAAGCAGCGACTAGTCACACATACAGAGCATACCCTGCTTTATTGTCTATTTTACTCTAAATGGACAATAATTTACATAATGAACATTGTGCTGTATGAAAGAAGACTTGAAACTAGAGATTGAGACCTTAAACTTTTTAGGAAACTGTTTACTGAGCTCATAAATCAAGTGTGAAGTCATGGAGCTACCCCCTGCTGGCCATTAGAAATATTGCAAGTTTAAGACATTTCCATGTTAGGCTGAAGCTCTGTCCACTAATTATATACTCTATATGGTTGGTTGTTGTATTGGATTCTGTTTTTTTTTTTTTGTCAATCCACGCCTAAAAATAATACATTTTTCGGCGCTTAGCATTTTAGTGTGCAGGTTTTCATCGGGCTGAAGGTATTTACACAGGTCCTGGTGTATATAACTGAGTCAGCCAGTCAGACATTCCAATTTTTAACTTAGTAGCGTGTTAACACACAGACTGAAATCAAGTCTATGGTATTAATACTGGAGGGATAATTGAATACTTTCCTAGCCTCTGACGAGGAACCAATCAAAATAGTACTTCATCAACTTTGTCAATTTGAGGTTTTCAGTGAGACGACAAATCCAACAGGATGTTTTTTGCAGATCATCTCTTAATAGGACAAAGCTGGATCTTGGCCCCGGGTTTTCTGGGGCTCTTTTGAAGGCAGCTGAAGTAATGATTAGAAAGCAAAGTCCACATCTGAGATATATTTTCCAATACCAAAGCCATTACTGGAACCAGATGGCCAAGACGTTGGTCCATTTGATACTTCCTGGTTTTTAACAAGCCTTTTTATTGACAGACTGGTTTCATGTTTTGTTGTTTACCCATGTCGTACTGACATGATAGATTTCACCTCATAAAAGTATTTACATTAAAACATTCATCATCGAGTTACTCAAATCTACACAAATACAAGCTGCCTCTGCCAGTGCTTTGGATTTTGTTCATATCTGTGTGTTACTGTTCATGAATCAAATGAAATAGCATGGGAAAGTCGTGGCTGTTCAGTGTCGAGACCATATCCCTCAGCACAGACTTTGTGAAAACAAATCTTTTAAGTTTGACAGTTGATTAGATGGTGCTGCTTTTTGGTTAAGAAAGCATTAAAGTTCACTATCAGCATGTGCTGTCAATGATGTATATCTCAGGATTAGCGTTTACACACCACATACCGAGACACCAACAGCCTGTGAAACCACAATGAACCTGAATAAAAAGACACCAGACAAGAATTTAGCATCATCAGAGAGATTGGGGGGAATAAAAACATGCGTGCGTGAGAGATCGTTCGGTGTGGAGATCTGGCAACGTGATTATTTATCTTTCCAAAAAGCGTGAAAACACTGGTTTGGCACGGCTAACTAAAAGGGCTCTCAGTTTGACATTATTGTCAAAGCAGAATCTGGCTGTTTTAGCACTTGAAGTTTGAAATTGTTTTTTTTTTTTAAAGGGACAATGCACATTAACTAACATGAGGACTATCCACTATGTAAACGTGCCAGATTTAGCCATACAGGCTCATTTTCATCGGCAGTTCCTGGCAGGTTGATGGCATATCAGAAACATTAAAAGAGAAAATACAAAAGCACATAAGCACTGATAAAATCACATAAACACAGAGCACATACGCCCCGAAACTCAAAAGCACAGAACACATAAACACAGATCAATCACAGAAGCACAAACAATTGTAACACAGTGGCCATACTGATGTCCTATATGTCATTACCATGTGACACATAAAAGACAGGAAAACATACAAAAGCCACGGAACATTTTATACATAAGTAAGATATCTGCAAATTTGATCATGTTTCCCCAGTTTAAAAAAAACATACATCAAATTTTACAATGATCATATGAATTTCACTTTTTATCCAACGTTTTCAAAGCCTGCTTTTACAGTTTATCTACCCACTGTAATGTGATCTTGCTGTGTCCCGCTAGTCGAACAGTAGTTCATGTGTGAGAGGATCATGGCGTTGAATTTCAATCTGTTCACAACTTTTTTTTTACTTGTTTTGAATGCCTAATGATGTCTGTTATGATGCCTAACTTTTTGAACTCATGGACTACTTCATACTCATATGTTTTAACAGCATGATACATCACGTGCAAAGACCGAAACGGTGGTTTATTCATTCGTTCAGACCCTGGTGATAATTCCTATGTTCATTTAATTACTACCATTGAAATTATATTACAACTAAATGTGATATAAAAATATTCCGTAGTGCAGGAAGCTTTCGAGAGACTGAATCATCTGTTATGGGATGTCCAAAAAGCCACACAGGTTTTGCTATATGTCAGTTATTTTATATTATAGTAAGGAACATCTATGACTTTGATTACCTGTTGCTGTACGTGGAAAATGGACAAGACAAACAAAATGTACTACTAAGTAAACCTACAAAGTAGTCTTCTAGAAAAATGCTGAGTCACTGGAAAATAAACTGGATGAACTCAGAAGCAGGGTGGCTTTTTTAACCTGAAACAAAGAATTGTAACGGTGTGGTTTTCAAGGAGTCTTGGCTCCAGGACTCTTCCATTGTTCCAGACAGACTCTCCATTCACCGCCAGGATCGGACAGTACAATCAGGGAGGAGCAAGTGTGGAAGTGTCTGCCTCATGACCCACAGCTGGTGGTGCTCAGATGTGGAGATTATTTCTACGGGCTCAATGAGGACTGCAGCATGGTCTGCTGCTTCTACAGGGGCACCATTGAGAGCATCCTCACATCCACATCCTCTTACTACCTGTTTATAAGCTGTTTGTCCAGCGCAGTATATATTTATCTATCTCCGTTCTCATTATGTATACTGCAGTACTGCACAGTTACAGTTATTTATATATATTATTATTTATTTATAATTTATTATTATATATATTTTACTATAACTCACTAGGCTACCACATTATATTTAACTTAAATCTTATTTTATGTTATATTCCTATATTTCAGCTGCTGCACTATTTTATGTCTTAGATTCTAATTAGATTGTATTCCACTTAGTGATTTTTCTTTATACATATTTATAGAGCACAATTAACTGTTGTGTACATGACAATAAAATAACTTGAACTTGTTAAGGTAGAAAACTGCTGAATGCAGTCCATGTACCATTTAGCACATTTGTAATTATTAAATCACTTCAAAGTCATTGCTCCGCAACCGTGGCCCTCTGGAAGCCAGAGGCTCCCAATGGCCATTGTGGCAGTGGCCCATTTTGCCTTGTTGGTAATCCAGCCTTGCATGGGTGGCTCTCTGAAGCTGTACTTAGGTACAGTGTTGCTTTGAGCTAGATGCTATTGTCAGCTGGCTAACATGTTTACAGTGACAATGTTAACATTTTATGTTGGGCATGTATGACAATCCCTATTTACTGAATATTTTGGATTCTCTGCAGATTTGCATGTTACTGTTAACTGTCACTGTTACCATCTTACTGACACAACTGAGGCTGATGGGAATGTCACTAGTTTTCATTAGCCATAAAAGTCTGTAACAAATTTCATGGCAATCCATCCTGTAGTTGATGAGATACTTCACTGGACAGAAGTAGATTGACCAAACAACAAGCATTGCCATATCTCTGTAAATCCATGAAAGAAAACTAAAGAATATAAGAGACACCATTCAGTTTTCCATATTTATGTAAAATTTGTATGTACATGTAATAGGCAGCAATGCACCGCTGACATTCAAATCTGAAACAAAATAGTGCTAAAACGGACCAGCGACACTTGAGCAAAACAAACCAGAACACAGAGTTGGCAATATTTGCACTTTGATAAACATGTATGACTACAGGGCTTTTTCCATTACCAATGAATACCGATTACTGCAGTTAGACTGGATGTAGAGAGACAGGAAAGTGGTACAAAATATTTAGCCAAATGTCAGGTGACAACGCACAACAAGAAATCAGGAAATCTGCCACACAGGCCTACGTGTTATCTCATGATCCAGATTGGTGGTTATGATTCTCTTTAGATTTTTCAAGTAACAAAAAGAAAAGAAATAAAGAAATGAAAATGAATCAGCTGGTAGTGCAGTCTTTAGTGTGACAGTACACTCTCCCATATGTCTGTCGACTCAACCGGAGCCCTGCGTGGAGCTGCTCTGTACAGTGTGTCTTTTAAAGCTCAAAATAGCTGCAACTGCCAATTCTGTAGTCTAATCATTGATTACATGATTTACTATTATATGATCAGAATGAGAGAGATTCAAAAGAACAGTTGAAATTTTTCTTGTGGAGAGGGAGAGACGAGAACACCAATCTCATGTTTGTACGCTAAATATGAAGCTAGAGCTCGCAGGTTGTTACACTACGTCAGCATGAAGCAGGAAGAAACAACTGGCTTCGTCCAAAAGAATCTACCTACCAGCAGCTCTAAAGCTCACAAATTAACACGGAATTAATTTGTCTAATCTGTACAAAAAACTAAACGTAACGTATGGGTTTTTAAATTTGGACGGTGCCCGGCTAGCTGTTTCCCCCTGAGTCTGGTCTTCATGCTAGGCTAAGCTAACCATCTGCTGGCTCCAGCTTCAGATTTACTGGACAGACATGAGAGTCGTATCAATTTTCTCATCTAACTCTCAGTAATGAAGCAAAGGTTTATTTCCCAACATGTCCAACTCCTCCCTTAAGAAAAATCCACTGACCTGTTGAATGTAAGAGTGTAACAAAGTATCTACATACATATAGTGGAAATGATTTCAGTGAGAAAGGGCTCTTACTACAATGTCCTTTTCTTAAGCAGAAAAAAAGGAAACCCAACCCTTTTTTGTGGTGTCATCACTCACCACATTCAACTAAAAACTTAACAA
>NW_023339718.1:24732756-24758199 GCF_004916995.1 Morone saxatilis
CACATTCAACTAAAAACTTAACAATGGACATTTCAAAGTATATCTGTAAATATACAAAGATATATAGATATATAAACAGGACAACAGAAAGCAAAGTTTGGGATTTTAATGCTTGTGCAAGTTCATATGTAGGATGAGATGCGACCAAAGAAGGTGGGGTGGGGGTCGTATTATTTGAAGACGTTTTCGAAGGCGGGGCATTTGTAGGTCTTGAGTTTCTTGATGGCCTTTTTGAACTCTTTGCTGGACTTGTCCCACTTGTGGATGCCCGTGAGGAGGTACTGCTTATCCACCTTGCGGCCCATGATTAGGTACTGGTTTCCCAGGTTGTCCAGCTGCTGGCAGGGGCAGTCCGCACCGTTCTTCAAGTACAACACCAGCGTCTTCATGTCCTTCTTCTTCAGGTTCCCCGGTTTCAACATTTTCTTCCTCTTCTGCAGGATCACCTTGCGGTCCATGTTCTCTCGCCTCACCTCCTTGATCTTGGTCTTGAAAGCTGTAAGCGGAGAAAGGGAGAAACAGTTACCTCATGTATAAAGGTGTATGAGTTCTTGCACGTTACGTTTGGTACACTCTAGTTAATATTTTATGAGTACAAAATGCCAGACATGTGTGTCACTCTGTGCTAGCAAAATGGAACATGATAGCGGGTATCAGTGGCAGGTCAGCACCATGTCTTCAGGAACAAGAAGTAATATGCTAATGGAATTCTGCAAAGTTATACCGGTTTGGTAAAACGATCCACCTCCTCTGGAATATTTCATTTACTGTATTTTTCTTTACAATGTATTTTTCCTACCCCCAAAAGTTTGAGCGTGTACACTTTGCAACAGATTCCATCTGATTGAGCACCATTCAACTTCTTGCTCATGGGAGCCTCCGTAACAGTTGTGTGAATAAAAAAGGGGTTCACTATTCACTGAACTGAAACAATCACAAGCATAACTTTCTACACTACAATCAGTCAATGTAAATGCATTATTTTGTGGAATAATTTCCCTGGTGCTTTACACTAACTTTCTAGCATAATCTTTCAGTTATTTCAGTAATTTTAGGTGACTAGCATTAGACTGGCCGTCTCGCTACTGTAGGGGTTAGTGAAATGGAATGAATTCTATATCCTGAGATAAACATACTTTTATATTTATATCATATATATTGTGAGATAATTAATTTTCTAAAATTGTTGATGTAAGAAACAGAAAGGAATGTCTGTTTTTGGAAAAGCCAGCAGAGTAAATACCTAAAAAATTAAGTATTTCACCACACTGATGCAACAATATATAGAAATTCCAATGTTATTACAGACAGTCCTGATCAATGGCAGATAGTCCATAATGGCCTTATACACCAAGATATATTAAATCAGTAGACAAATGAATATCTGATAATATAAACTGCCTACTCCCACACTGTTATTATAAAATTAGTTTTTATTATATGGCCTGCCCAGATTATGATACATTGGCTATACTGTCATTTTCTTTTACACAAACAGATGTTCTGATAACTATCCCTTGCGTTTGTTTCTTAAAGAATTGCAATCAGGACATGTACTGAGCAGGACATTTTACAGAAGTAAAGCTCAAACATACTGAATCTCTGGCAATCTGTACTGCGGTTTCTTGTCACTTATTGGCTGACATGTAAACTGACATATTGGCAAGAAGCTGGTAGCCCATCGGCTGATATACTGGCCTGGATTAATTATCAGTCAAACTCTACATTACACCTTCATTCTTTTCTCTCGTTAAATCACAAAAATATTAAAATATTACCATGTAATCTGGTTAAAAACTGTTGCCTAAATCTGATTTATGCTCTGTAGAGGTGTATAGGTGTAGTACTGTTGCAAATCAAATACCAATACATAATCCAATACATGTTTCAGAGAATATCTGATACTAAATCCAGAGAAGTCATATGTGGTATCAAAGTAAAATGTAGTTTTACAGGGAAAAAACCATTACATTTGTCTAATGAAGGAAGATCTATTGTCAGTTATCTCATTCAGTGACCTTAACCTGCAGTCTTTTATTCAATGGAAGCATTGTATCCGTCTGGTTATGAGGGGGCTAAAACAGTGACAGTATAATTTGGAATTGAAAATAAAATCTGGCATTGAAAAAGAAACCTGAACCGAAAAAGTAAACATTGGCATTTAAACACTGATGCCAAATTTTTTTTGGAATGCCAAAATTGAATGTCAGTGTTCTCACCACATACCTGGTCAGGATTAGCTGCTGCTTGAACGTTTTAATCAGAATTGTCTTGCATTAGTGAATCAGTGCACAGCTTTGTTTTTGGATTTGACCTCATTCTGAATCTTGGGCTGTTTTTCAGATTGACGATAATACTCCTGATCTTTTACTAAACTCTATTTAACCTCCTAATCTCTCTGTTTCCTCCAGTTCCCCTTCTGAAAGAGAGCACGAGTCAGACTTTGGTGGTCCAAATCTCCATATGCCTCCACAAATTACGTCCTCTCATTCTCGGCTGGCAAACAGTGGGGTTTGTGCGGCACAGACGACCTTGTAACACAGCAGCACCAGAGAAAAAATGCGTGGCACGCTATGTCCAATCTAACTGACAGAGCCGGTGTTGGGATAAATCAATGAGTCATGTTGGAGATGAGGTCTTGTGACCTACAGTGCAGGGAACAGTCTGATTGGGCATGAATCATTTCACACTCAAGCAAAGATCTGGACTGATACACCTCTAACTACTCCACAGTTTTAGACACCAAATCCCTTTGACACACTTTTTTAAAAACCAGGACTGGCACTTTAAGAAACTTCCAAACGTTTCATCTCTACCTTCACGCCCGTATCTCCCACTGCTAATTGAAGTGCTAAAAAAGAGCCGCCCTGTTTTTCCCAGTATTAAGAGTGCACATGGTAGGGATTAAGACTTTTATCCTCTGTCTCTAGTCTCTCAAACATTCTCTATGAGGAGGCTTAGTGTTCATTGAAATCAAAATGGGCAGCGTTCATAATTAGTGAGTCATAAAAGAGAAGGCCCAGCCCACCCCTGAAAGGACTTGATAAATCCTCCATCCTCGATAATCCTTTGACGCTCTGAACTTTCTTTGCACCTCGTGTTGTTTGAGGGTTTAATCTCTTCGGCAACAGTGTACAGAAGTTAACATCAAATACTTGCCCTGTTTGGTTGTTAATGTTGTCCTTTGCTAGGGGCTGCTGAAACTGCCCTTGCATCCACACGTGGACGTCCATCCAGTAGGTGGTCTACATTTGTATGCTCCTTGTACAGGACATATCAGACATGGACTTGAACCATGCCAGCTTACTGAGCTGGCATGGTTTCTGCACCGGTGGGACAAAGCTTTTGTGCTGGGAGAATAAAGGGATTTGATTGAACCAGCCAAGAACTTTAAAGATATTAATAAAACTAATTCTCCCAAATCAATAAATATCTTAATGTGGCAACGGTATGCATGATTACAGTCTTACTTTTTTACTTAACTATATTTATCTGACTGCTATAGTTACCTAGCAGATTTTAATTCTACATACAAACATGTGATCCTCTATTAAAATATGATGGTCTTTTTGGACTGTGGACCTTCAAAATAGAAGATATCAGCTACTAATATGTACCCTCATCACAGGCTATGAGGACACCAGTTTTGAAGAATTTGACCAAAACGTGATTTTCATTCAGTAGTCCATAAGAAGAGAGACAAGTTAGACTTGTGACCCATCAGATTTCTCTTGAGACTCCAGGGTTGTGTGCCGCTGGATTATACTACTAGGAAGTAATATACAAGCTAAAATTACTTTTACTTTGAAGTACATTTTGCTGATATAACATTTTAAAAGCAGGACTTTTACTTGTACTGTATATTCTCATAGTGAATAGTTTAGAGTGGTACTGCTACTTTTAAGTATATGGCCTGAATTTTTTCTACCACTGCCTATAAAATACTTGGGGACGATTGAAAGGTAATAAAACAGTTTGATTAAACGGATCACAGCCAGTAGCCACATGCACCCAGTAACAAGGGTCAGAGGTAGAATTGCTTTGTTTTATGGGATCACCAGATACAAAAGGTTGGGAGGCACTAATTTAATACAATGAGCTCACACCATTATGCTTAATATCCAACAAATCTCCTCACCAAAAACCTCAGTAACTCATTTTGCTATGTTTTGATTACAATTAGCTTGGAATCATTCATTTGGAAAACAGATAACATGATCCAATTAAATAATCCTTATACAATTATAGTTAAACTCAGTGCAAGATAATATTGACCCAACTCTAATTCCATCAGTAGAATTTGGAAGTCTTATTTTGTAGAACACAGTGTGTACGCTGTTTGCTGCCGATTTTAACTTCTTAGAATTATAAAAACCTTAACTTTGCATAGTGTCAAGTAATGCAATGTTAAAACTGTTATTTTTGTAGACCTTTTCTTTTCTGGTCCGTGACCCCTGACCTTATTTCCTCTGCCGGTTCAGAGGCACAAACAGGACTTCCAGCTCCCAGGGTGTCATAAACCCAGCAGAAGGGTGTGCACTGCTCCCCATTCGCCATAATGGAAACACAACTGATCCGATAAGCTGAAGTGATCAGTCCTCCAGTGCAGGGCTGCCCTGTTGTTTACTGCAATTTGGCAACGACAACAAAGTGAGTTGGCCGAGGCAGAGGGGAGATTTAATTGAAGGGTGCTGGAGTTTTTTGGGACAATGAGGTACCGTAAAACCTTAAGCACAGAGATAAATTGCGGTGGGAACAAAGTGTTGAGTGGGATGAGCTGTAAATCTGTTACCAGCTGAGTGCCGCAAATGGGATGTGTGTGTGTGTGTGTGAGAAGGAGATTCATCAGGACTTCAGAGAAATCAGGGAGTGTCAGTCCTCATGAGAAACTAACAACGTTGGACTGAGAACCTGTTACTTGTTACAGCCGCTCTGATGTATTAGCTTGAAAATGCATATCCAACTTACAAGAGTCTTCTGCCAGAACAGCTTCACATCCAACCACCTTAAGTCAAAAGCTGTCTTGCGGCGGCATTCTCTGCTTTTATCAGGATCAAACTGCATGGAAAACTCAAACGCGCTTGTGCAACCGATGGGAAGCAATTACACAGGGCATCAAACCATAGACACACTACTATTACAAAAAAACAACTTCACACTTAACGTTTACCTTAAGTGAGAACAGACCTTTCGCAACTTCCAGTAAGTGAGGTTTTCAGTGGACAAAAATGCTAATTCGCTGCCAGGGTGGGGATATTTTACACATGATTGGTCCGTGCAGATTAATAAAGACTTCAGCGCAAGTCCCTGATTCATTCCTCAAACCTCTTTGTGGTTTTTCCATCCCTGTGTTCCGTAGAGAAGAGCGAGAAATCTATCTATCATATCTATTTTGCAGTTAAGGCAGTCTGCTACCTCCTGTTTTTGTCCACTTTCAGTCAAGTCAAAACTGGCAGAGTGCAATCAGGATGATGGTCTTATCTTTTGCTGATGGGATAAAACATTTCATGATTAAAGCTTGGGATTGTTCTCCTCCCATCTGTATATTTGCTTTTTCCTCAAGACAAGACTTTAATGTTTGGCTTCAGCTGATGTCAGATATATTTATAGTTGCAGTTTTCTCCTCAGACCAAAACTGAATTCCATCGGCCCACTGGAAAAAGCAGCAAACAAATCTTTAGCCTAGACGCCGGTGTAGCCAGTGATGCTATCTCTTGTCAGGCTGTGCGTTAGCAGCTTACGCGCTATAATCAACGTCAAGTCACAGTGACATTTGTTGCATTCCAGAGGAGGTTGGTCCCTTGTGGGTTCAAACCTGCAACATAAGCGACACAGTGTCTCATCCTCAGCCTGATACTAAATCTGCCTGTGTATCCCACACATGTCAGCCGGTTAGGGGGCTTATGACAAGCAAGCAAAACAACATCTGTCTTTATCCGAGATGAAACAAGCCAATAATGTGCCACTCTCCTCTTGGCAAACCCGGACGCAGACTGAAAAAGGCAACTCCCACCACCGCAGCATAAACAACATGGCAATTCGTTAAACAAATGTAACTTTAAACTTTTTCTGAGAATTGGAGGAAAGTCTGTTTCCAATGTGCACCCAGTCTATGTTTGCTCGGCATGGCACCTGGAATTCAAGCTGCCACAAGTTTTGGCCCAGCCAGCGAATAAAACATGAAAGCCCAACATCTTGCATCTTGTGTGCATCATGCGTATATTATTCCAGGAAGTCCTCATAACTGCGTTTCAGTTAATGTTTGTGTTTTTAATTGAACTCCAGGCCTTCAATGCTCGTACTTTGTTCCTCATGCAAAAATTTCAAAATTTCCATAAATCACTTGCCCCCATCAACTAATGATGCTCCTTCTTTCTTGGTTCACTCAGTCTGGTTTCCAATCCAGCTGGACTGAAGACGCTTTCACAAAATGAATGTGTCTTATTTTCAGAAAAGGTGATCTATCTCGGAAATTTCCAAATATTCCCGAACTTGGCCAGAGATATTCTCAAATTCTCTTACGTTCTAGATTTGTTACTATTCCAAAAACAGACATGACGCTAGAGACCATGAAACCCCTTCAAAATGAATAATATTACTGTGTGGTTGTTAATGGGAAAATAGAGCTGTTGAAACAGAGACTTTTTAAACCTGCCAGCGGAAACCAATTGTGAAGAAATACTGACATATCATTCCCCTTTGAGTTGATATGGTGAACTTATTGACACATCCGGCAGTTACAGAGGAAATTCCTTCGACAGTGCCTAGAATTTGGTATTGGGTATCTGTGAGTGTGTGTTTGTGCACCGATCCAATACCACGTAAATTATTAGCCCTGAAGTGGGACTTTCCAGCAGTGTACCATTGTCCTTTTCCCCCCAGGAAAGCAAAGCCATGCCCGCTCTACTCTAACAAACGGATTAACTTGAGCACATGTACGCACATGTATCGAATCGGAACATGGTAATGGGCGATATGTAAAGGTATTGGAATCAGTATCAGGAAGGGAAAATGGCATTGGAACATTATCATTCAGTTGGAGTGGTGTCCTGGCCACCTAACGAATGCAGTCCAGCATTCAGTCTCTTTTAGCTCTGATTTGGTCTCTGATAATGCTCCACTGTGTTCACCAGCTAATCTCTAACTGTGTCAGTTCTTTGGTGCTTTACGCTGAAAATACAAAACTATGAAAGCAGTGAGAGTGAAACAAAACAGTAAAGTTGTGGGTCCGACAGCTTGAGGAGCTGCAGACTTGCGTTGCAGAGTTTTCCCCATTTAGTGTTAGCAAAGATGACAACAATAACCAAAGTTACTAATGCATAGGAGTAGACTGACAGTAGATTTTAGGAATGGCTGCTCATTGAGTACAAAACAGGACCAGTTGTGCTTGTACACCGTGAATTTTCAATATGAACAAATCTTTACTGATCCAATATTTAAATTTTTTTGAACCAATTTTGAGTCTACATTATCC
The DNA here is from genome assembly GCF_004916995.1 of Morone saxatilis. NCBI lineage: Eukaryota > Metazoa > Chordata > Actinopteri > Moronidae > Morone > Morone saxatilis. Next base: position 24,740,231 of record NW_023339718.1, read on the forward strand.
AATATATTACCCATAACATTACGCAGAAGTCAAACACACATTGTGCTCAGAGACATCGGGGCATCACATTTTAGCAAAGTCAGTATTTCTCATTTCCTCATTCCTGTGTATGTGTACGTAAGCAGTGTGTCATCCACTGAGCTCATTAAGCAACACAGGTTAAGGGTCAAATAAAGTTCAGTTTTTTTCAAATGGATTTTATTCTATATAGATTTTTTAAATATATATTTTTGAAAAGGATGTTATTAAAGAAAAACAAATACATGGTTTATCAGTAACTACTTCATTTAGGAAGACATGTAGTGTGGATTGTCCCCCATGTGCAGATGCAACAACAGTCCGCCCAGACAGCAGAACAAACATCCCACTTTACTACTGCGAGGACCTGCCACATAAAGACTTTAATGACCCCCATTCATTAGTCACAGAACATCATCCTCCAAACCAGACAGGCCTGGCACATCTGACCCAGAGACAAAAATGTAGCTTTTACATAAAAAACTGGGACTAACCAAGAACATTCCTGGCATGAAACAAGTTCTATAGAGTTCACTGAGGTGGAAATGGCCAAGTATGGTCCGATGCAGGGTGCACTTCAGGGGGAATAAAATGCAGCTTTGCATACTTTGTTAAGAATTTATGGGGTGTTTTAAAGCTTAAAGATGTAAGATACTATTGATGCAATCTCATGGTTGCTCTTTTGATTTCATGGAGCACTGTGATACATGTCAAGGCGTATCAGAGCGATGCGCGTGGACAATATTTCGCATGTTGTGTGCTGGGAGGACGCTTACCGAACTCGCTGGCACACATGTGCTCCAGCATGGCGTCTGTTTTCATTTCGTTGTCACATGGAGGGCAGATGGGAGAGTAACCTGCGGATAAAAGAAGGAGACATGGTTTGGAAATCAGTGGAAAAGTGGAAAATATAAAATGCAAGTTTCAGTAATACCAGCAATGAATCACTCACATGGCTTTACATTGTAATCATCACATTGGATCGCCACCCATTTAGGATGCGGTCAAACCAACAAAGAAAGAAACATGAGGGATGCAAAATAGTAATTTCTTATTTGAAATGAAGGGGAGTTCAAGTAAAATCACCACACTGCCTTAAATTCCAGTTTTTAATGACTTATCCTGCAGATCTCTACACACACCTAACCCCTCTCTGCATACACAGATCCTATCGAGTGTCTGGTGTCAGTCGCCTGGTCTCTTGGGCTTCGTACGCTCCGATGACCTGACCTCAGTGAGGAATGTCTTCAGCTTTTATAGCCAGCTGTAACTAAGGGCTGCAGTAAAAACTCTTCCTCACTCTGTCACATTTAGAGAGTTTTCAAAAGAGATCTTTCCATAATGCTCAACAGTGACATATACACCCTTAAATGCACAAAAAAACTGTATTAGAAATGTGGAAGGAATAAATGGTAATGATATTCAATCCAAGCTTAAAGGAATGCTCTGACATTCCCAAAAAAAAAGAAGGTAATAATAGCCGGCTCGAAGACAAAAACCCGACTGAAGACAAAGAGCCAAAATGTGTTTTTGCCAAAAAGTAATTCAGTCTAGAGGCATATCTGCGAATATTTTACCAACACAATTTTTCAATTTTTTCTAATACCACGAATGATCGCTTCATGCCAACAGCTGAGTTTACTTTCCAAACAAACTTGGACCTGCAGCACTTAATTCAAACGGACTGCATTTCAATGTCACAGCGTGGATGTGGATCTATGGAGCAGAAGGGTGAGGAAAGGGAAAACAAATCTCTCCGTTGCCAGTTGTCCATTACATGTGTTTAACGGAGGCTTGTGAAAGTAACACCCAGGTGTAAAGAGCTTGTGAAAACAGACACTGTTTACAGAGTCACACGGGGTCCCCTTTGCCTATGTGAACCTGGTTCTCCTTTAAATCAATTATCACCAGCCTGTATTCAGCAGTGGCGCGGTAAGCACTGTTAGCCAACCTCTATTAACAATCATTAAGGAGAACGGCTGAGGAGATTTGGCCTCTAGCAACCTGAAGATCGCATATTACCGCCTTCCCAGAGGATAATGATGGTGGAAAGTGAAATTTCCGTGACACTCTGAGTGGACCGAGGTCGGCCCTAACAGGCCCGGCTCTGTGTCCTCCTGCAGAACGCCGGCTTTATTTATCACCAGCGCTGACAACACATGATAACAGGTGACGTCTGGAGAGTGCGGAGCTCTGTGTGGTCCTCCTTTACTCTGAAAAGGGAGTCTTTTTCAGAAAAACAGGCCTCCGTCCATACCACCATGTCAGTCAGTAACACCCCCCCTCCCTCCTCCACACACACACACACACACACACACAAGGGGACATGTTCAACACAGTGAGTGACTGTGTAATTGCTGGAACATCCACAGTCCCCCCATTTATGGCCAACATGTTCAGCAAAAATGTCTTCAAGTGGTGTATTTGGGGCTTAAGATTGAAATATAAGTAAGTTGATGATGGAAATTCCCCTCTATATAATGGTTGAAGTGAATGAGGTGGTTGTACTTTCCCTTCCCTGGCGTACACCTTAGCTAGGCGACCGGCAAGGACGCCGAGCCGAGGCTTCAAACCAAAACTATTCCAGAGTCAGCCCGGGCTTTATCTTCCCCAGGCTTTTGTGCATTTTTCAGGGTTTCTCTGGTATTTGTCAGCTTGGCCCATCGGGTTACTGCTGGAAGAGCATTTTACTGGAGTATGTTACTCCCTCCCTCCCTCCCCTCCCCTTCTCTGATGCTGCATGAGGTGTCTGATTCTGCTTCATACCACGGGGTTGCCATGTCCTTGGGAGCTTTGTTTAGAAACCGCTGACTCCCGCTCACCTCCAGGCTAGATTTTAATATATGGACAGTGCGTTTTTCAAATTATTGTCTTCACCTTTCTGTCTTTTTCATCAGTTTGAATGCATTTGTCAGTGGTTGCGCTAGGGGATTAATAGATGCAGGTATTCGCTTCTTCGCTGCTGGACGTTCTCCCAGCATTGTCCTCCGGTTCAACAAACACCTTGAAATAAATGACTACCATCTGTTGCAGCTTTTTCAATATTACAACATCACTCCAAGTCAACAGCAAGCAACTACACATTCACACCGGAGCCAGAGTTTATACAGCAGATTATACATTGAAAAGGAAATGTAACCACATAAGACTTTCTTTAAGGAGCATGTGAGGGGGTTAAAATGGGATCATGGCTGATTTCCCCCCAAAAGGTCGTGTTTGGCTTGTTTGTGTTGGGATTTGCATCTGTAAACACACCTTCACCCCTGAAACAACATTCTCAAGCTCATTTAACTGCACGGGGGTGTAGACTTTTACACAGTGGCAAAAGTGGTGGCTGTTTGTTTGCTCAGTCAGGGAGTTACTCTGAGTTTGATAGCTAATGCTTGGTTAAATCAAGAAATGCCAAATGGCTGCGTTGTAGTCTGGCAGATTCAAATATAAACTCAATTCCATACAAAATTATAAACTGCTTCATCATTTGAGTCATTTATCAAGCAAAAAAAAATGCTAAATGTGTGCCCTTTCCAGCTTCGGGGTGAATCCACTGTGAGGATCTGCTGCTTGTCTCTGTTTTATTTCATTGTGAGTTGAATTTTGGTCTCTTAGTCAGACACAACAAGCAATTCAAGACGGCAGCTTCAGCTTCAGCAGCACTGAGGACACTGAGGTCATGTCCTCTGTATTTTCTAATGGAAATATGGGGGGTTTTTCTAACCTGCAGGGAGTTTAAGTTTCAAATTTAAAGTTACCCAATGGTAGTTATTTTATTGCATACAGTGGTTTCAGACTAAACGCATATAATATATTTAAACTAAACTACTTTTAGGCAACTTGTAATTCCGGGCAGTGTGGAGAAGATTGAAACTGAATTTGAAAACAATTTACAGAAGAAAAAATTTAACACATAAGTGGAGAATAAATCCATTTGGGGGCAAAAAATCTCTGAGAAGGGGGGGATGTGTCAGGAGGGACTTGGGCCCGTGACCTTAGTAATTCTAAGATTCTGGTTACGCCCTGTGCTTTGGAACTTTTGGTGGTTAATTTCTCACTTGATTTCTGGCATATTTTAATTCTGTTTTTTGTTTTGTTTGTTGTTTTTTTTTACCATTTTTAACTTGTTTTTATAACTAATATTAGTCTTTTCATTTCTTTAATTCTATCGCTCCATTTGTCTCTAGATTTGAATGGCTCATTGTGTCACTGTTTCTCTTGTGAAGCACTTTGAGCTGCTTTCTAAGTTCATTTAATTCAATTGTTCAATTATCATTATAGTCGTTATTTTGTAGAACAAAGAATTAATCTGAAGTTCAGTTCAGTCATAGTGAAAATATGCAAGACCACCACTTTTTTTTTTAAACTTAGCATGAGGGGCCGAGGAGAAGGCCTGTCCATCAGCTAACATTAACATGCTCTTGATCCAGGCACTAAGCCCTCAGATGTCCCTGTGGAACCCTGTGGTTCTACCGGGCAGCTGCTGTTCAGGGGGTAATAACACACACTTCCATATGCCTCCATCAGCGTGCACACATTACCTGCGGTACTGGTGGACTCGGTGGTGTTGGGCTGCGTCATGGCCATGCACACGTCGTCTTGGGGAAACTTGTCACAGGTGAGCATCTCCGGCCAGGGGAAGCCGAACGCCTCCATGATGGGGGTGCAGCCGTCCCGCACGGCCTCGCACAGCCAGCGGCACGGGTAGATGGGCCGGTCCAGGCACACGGGCGCAAGAGCGGAGCAGAGGAGAACTGCGTGCCCGGGTGGCAGTTCTTGTGCACCAGTGGCACCCAGCTGCTGGCCTGCTGCTTCACCTCGGCCATGGTCTCGTGTTCCAGCAGGTTTGGGCAGCAGCATCTGGTTGTAGCCCACGTTGTGACAGAGCCGCAGGTCGTCCGGGATGTCCACGCACTGGGGAGGCTTGCCGTAGCTGCGCCCGCCGTTGTACGCGTCCGCCTTCCAGCTGAGGTACTCGTACTCTGACGCTCGGCACGCTGACATGAGCGCCACTGTCACCGCCAGCCGGATCATCCTCCAGAAGGACTCAGAAGCAGCCCTCATGTTTTCTCTTTTTTCCTGCAGCAATAAAACGAATGCGGCTCAGTGCGGCTCAGACACGGCGGCTCGGCGCTCACTGCATGAAGAAGTGAAAGAGTAACAACAAGAAACAAATGTAGTGGGGGTGGTGGGGGGGCGCGCGGTAATCGTGTTGAGTTTCTGGTGTTGGGTAAAGTCCACAGGCAGTGTCCTCTGTCTGCAGCCCCGTCGCGCTCCTCTGGTGCGTCTGGCTCCTGTGAGAGTTTGGGGAAGTGAAGCGCTCTGCCTGTGCGAGCTCGGAAACAAGAGGAGATTGTAAAGTGCGCTCCGGCCAATCGGAGTGCGTCTGCGCCTTTTGGCACTCTGCTGTCAGTCAAAAAGCTTAATTACCCAGCGTGTAAAAACTCTCCAGGAGCCTCCATACCCCTCCTTTTACTCCCCTGCTTGTACTTCCTTTGTCCAAACAAAATACTTAAAAAACATCATAGAATTGCAAAAGGAGACACGCATATACCATCAGTCTGGGTTGTGGTTGATATACGTTTTTTTTTATATAAGTTTTGCGGAATAAAAGTGTATTATGGAGCACTGCTTTGGGGTTTATTCCAGTTCCATACGTGTGGCGCAGTCAGTGAGGATGATGAAGGAACCCTTACCCAGTAAAGTGAGGAAATCCTAATTGAATTAATATTATTAACTAGAAACATCCGTACAAGAGAATGTGTGAGGAGGATAGCCCCAGTTTGTGCCTCTCATAACATTCCAGTCACAGAGCTAAACATCATTTCACTGAGAATAAAAACACCCAGAAGGTTGTTGAACAAAATTTACTGCTGTTCTGAAGCTGAATCCTCAAAGAATCTTCAAACCATCGAGTTGCGATTGTAGGGCCGGAAAAGACATATCTCCTTGTTCTTCTTTAGTATTTTTACCCTTTTCTGCTCTCTGCACTACATCCTCTGTGCTGCTGTGCCAAATTTCTATTTCTCCTATGGGATCAATAAAGGAACATCTTATCTTTTTGTGCAACACACACATTGTTTTGTTTGCAAAATGTAAAGTAACATCAATACAGACAAATGTAAATCCTTTTTTACAACTGTACAAACTGAGCAAAGAGATATATCATTTCCAGCTAGTCTTTGTTTGGGTTAGCAAAAAGAGGAGCAACTTGGGAAATGAGTATAAAAAATGTATTTATCTTGCAGAAGACTCATCCAGATGGTTCAAAGAGTCTTGGAGAGTTCAGCAAATGTCTCCAGAACTGCAGTAGGTTTTTACTAAGCTACCCTCTGGGTTCTGTAGAGATTGCACAGTGTTTGCTGTTTAAAGAATACGGCGCTCAGCTCTGTGAGTGATGCAATGATAGGAGGCACAAACTGGGTATACGGCCTGCTTTCATTCCAGTGCTTTCCAAAATGTGTTGCAGGGAACACAGTGACTTACTGAGGATACTGAAAAGAAGCCCTTTCAAATAAAATTAGGAAATAGTATTCTCACTAATAATACATTCCTGTGAAGAGAGTGTGTAATAAAGTTGTAAAGTGCTGAGCCAAATTTTATCTGACAATAACCGGTTTTCTTGAGGAGTCCTTGTGGACATTATCTTATCAAAGGGGGGTTGGTGATCTAATACAGCTCTGTTTGTGCTTGCTGGACATGCAAACGTTGGGGAAGTGCTTCTTTATGCAACCTAATTACACACTGCAGGCTAAAGTCAATTTGCTGAGCCCCGAGTGTCCATCTCCTCCCGGCTCTGCCCCGTTCCATGATAAGACCGAAGGTGTGAAATCCCTCTATTTAAATGTAGGCTGATTTGCATTCCATTGTGTTGGTAACAGTTCTTGCTGAGCGGCAGAAAAAACAAAGCCCTTAATTTGATTTTAAGTGTGGATGCAGCAAACGCAGACCTTTTAGAGTAATAGCTTTGTTGAACTTATTTATCAAATCAATGTGTTTTGCAGCTGTCTCCACCGCAGAGGACAACGCTCACCTAGACGTTTTCTTCTTCTTGAACTGAGGCCAGGAGGAAAACATTCTGCAACAGCGTGCAGAATGTTAAATGCATTATGTAGTATGGATGGCTGGATGGTGACAGATGGCACCATAATTAAACACTGACTGTAATTTTCTGGGTGCAAAAGTTGGAATGAAAAATTAAAGTGTCAAAAAATCGCAGTAAATAATTCTTGAGCTATAATCAAAATCAGAATCTGGGCAACATGTAATGTGAAAAAATAATCCAACCTGAGATTGCTCATTAGTTAAATTATCCATTAACTAAGCAATCTGCATGCCAAAGTGGTGATGTGTGATGAGATGAAGGCCAGCTGATTCTCCAAAGCACTTTAAAGACGACACCTCTGTTAACATTTCAAATAAATGGTGATGGTTTAATAAGGGTGGCTGTGTTTGTGGCGATGCTACACAGACTGGTTTATGGGCTGATGGCATCCAACAACAGTTTGTGCATAGACGGTTGCTAAAGCAAACTTCAAATTCAGGAGACAGGAGGGTTTTTTCCCTCCAGACTAGACCTGGCTTTGCTCAAATGCATGAGGAAGCCTCCTGTCAGAGGAGTGATAGGCCTGCTAAAAACCACCAGCGGGACAGCAGCAAGCCAAAACCTCAGTGAGACAAAGAACTGCAGCGAGCGGAGAAGTTTGCATTTACTTTCCATATGAGGGTACAGCAGATAAAGGAAAAATGGATGGAGGGAAAATAAGCTTCTGCAAACAAAAGCAGATATGAACATTTAGGCATGGATGTCACTGTTATCATTCACTTTCCAAACTTTGTGCTTTAACAGTGTGCGACTAACAATGGAGAGACTAAATATTTGGACTTTCGGGCCTCTGGGAGGACTGAGTTTCCCAAAGACGGGCTATCCATCTATATTCACCACTGTTTAAAGTCGCAATCTCGCTTACATGTGCATGTATTGCCATGAAAGGGCATTTTGGCTCGGGTAGAACGAACATGTAGCTATGTCATTAAGCATCTGTCAGCAGCGAGCGCTGGCTAAACACTGGAGCTGCTCCAGAGCACAACGTCAGCCGTAGACTCACGAGGTGTATGTGCATGAAGGATGCAAAAGCTCTGTTATATAGAAAATAATATAGACACCTGCTTTCTGTCAGGTAACACCAGAGAGTGCAGAGAGTCACGTATGGCATTGCTGTTCCTTTATTTATATTCACAGACTGTATGGCATCATTTTAGTTAGTTATCAACTGGTTTCATTTAGTTTTCTCTTACAGACGGAAAAACGTGACAGAATGAGTGGAGAAACGTGCCTAATGCTGAGGCCCTTCATACAGGAAACAAGGGGTCATTGAATGGTTTGATGAGATTGTAACCTATGGGAGAACGGAGAGGGTTCCAGACACTGAGCTTTGTGTTGGTCTGTCCTTTAAAAGGACCAGTGTGTAGGATTTAGTGGCAATCTTACTTCACCCTCCCTTTCCAAGCACGAAGGAGAAACTATGGGGCCTGCAAAACGCACAAAAAAAGGCCCTATCAACACTGTGAAAAAAGAATCTCAAGAAAATAAAGAAGCCTTGTTTCTGGGAGTCTTATTTTTTGTCTAAAAAGAAAAATGATTTTGTCAAACATGTTTTTCATTAGAAAAGTAATCTGGTTTTAATAAAATATATCAAACTTTGTGTTAATAAGATATTACAGCTAATATTGAGCTCGACTGAACCAATAACAAATTCCAACAATGGTTTGCAGAATATCCCAGCAGAGGAACAAGATTATTGTCCTTGTTTTAAGAGGAAGACCACTCGCACAACTTCTCAGTTTAACAGAAAATAGTCTCGTCCCAGTGTTGGAAATGAAGCAGCTATTTTGTTTTTCATTGTTTTAATAAATAATGCTAAACATAAGAATGCTTCTGGTGCCTTCATTTAAAACAAAGGCACTTATATTATGCTGTTTAAAGCCATTTTCTGTTAATTATGAATCTTAATTAGGTACAAATTCTTAAATTCAGCTAAATAAAGTGACCAAAATACTAATTTTAAGAGAGAGTTTTCAGTGCTTGTAATAAGAACCGCTAGCTTACAGTTTTTTCAGACCCATTACAGTGTTTCTGTGGATATTTTATGCTAGTTTTAAGAATAATAGCCAAGTAAAACTGGCTTACCCCACTGGCAGCTTTATTTACTCAATACAGGAAAATGTAATTATATTTAAGAATATCTGGCTTGTTTCTAGAAGGGCTGTTTTTGCAGTGTACAGACAGAATTTGGTTTGTCCATTCTAGGCTCCTGTAGAAACATAGTGGTTCAACATGGACTCCATGAAAGGTGACCCGCGGCGTTTGTAGATACAAACAGCTCATTCTGACGTAACAAAAGCTCACAGAAAATACACATATACATTGATAATTGCTACATTGTGGGCTCCAGACTTGAGTGATTATTTGATTTAAAGTTTATAATAAAAATACCCATTGTAGCCTCTTTTAGTAACTGCAGAGCCGCAGGTTCTTTGCAGTACCCAGCAGTCATGTAAACAAGAAATCCTGTCTCTGTAATCGGGGCTGGGGTTAGATAAACCCTGATTTATTTTCCACCTAGATTCCTCTTCTCTTCTTGGTCATGTGAACAAGGGTTTCCAATCATCTTTTTACATGTGTGCATGTGCATAACATAGACATCAGACAGGGAAAGTGCCACTGTGACAGCAGTGTGGGGGGATGAGCAAGAAGATTACTCCACAAAAATAAATGTAAAACTGAAACAGACATTAAGCAGCCTGTGCAACTCTAAATGAGTTCACTGTATAACCCGACATTCAGTGAAGTGGGAAGCATCAGGAAGCAGCATCTTGTATCACTTAACACTGAAATTGAGTAAGCAATGGTTGCAAAACACAGGGGCACTCACCCTAAATTCTCTATTCCCAACATGATGTTGCCACACTGGCAAATGACACTTTATTCCTTGAAAAATAAACGCCAAGACATGTTTTCATGAAGTTCATTCATTGTTCAGTGGTTTCTTCCAGAAAGGAAAGTCAGGAAGCATGCACTTTAAGGACATCTAAACAGTTTTCCAATGTGTACAAGGCCAATACGATACTGATTTTAGGGGAGAACAATTCAACTATTCGAGATATGGAGATAGATATAGTACATTTCTGAGCTGCAACAGAAAAAAATAGACCTCATATGGATTAAGCATTGATTTTGCAGCAAAATGACTGCACAAAGGGAGTAGAGCACTTTCTAATGGACAATGTAATTTAAACTACTTTAAACACATTTCTATGCCAGTACAGATATCGATATCCCTCCTCGCCCTTATTCTTAAGCCATTCCTTTCCGTGCATTGCACAACAGTTGATCAAAAAGAATAACTCATACATGTTTATAATTAGGTCTTTCAAATACAAAGTAAAGCCTGGACCGGACTGCACTAGTCTTTTAAGATGTTTAGATGATGGTTTAAACTGAAAACTCCTCATATTTCTGATCTCATATTACTCATATTTCCAGAGAAATGTGGAAAATGAAGTTTAAAAAACAACAAAAAATTTGCACTTGTTTCCTGTCCTGTTCATTGTTCTGCTCTGCTATGTTACCACCGCCTGGGCCTTTCTCTGTTGCTTCAGGAGCTATACTGTTAGAGGATGATGATGACGAGTAATGATGTTTGCCACTGTATAAACTTCAAGTGATAGCTGACCAGTTGGGTGTGTACAATACCTAAGAAGAACAGCCCCATGCTGGTGGCATATGACTGAATTTAAGTGTCGACTCTGGATAACACATGCGTGATTGTGCATTGCTTTGTAAAATCTGCACCACTTCCTCAAATGTGATATAGATAGGTGTAGTAATGTAATGAACCATAAGATAAGGCTGTCAAACGTCCTACAGACAGCTGCGGAGGTCAGATACAGGTAAGCCCTTAATCTAACCCTCTACAGACTCAAATTCAAATACTCATTTCGATAAATAACATTCAAGAAGACATTCATGTGATTTTGGAGAGGTGTGTGTCCAACTGTTATAACCATAACACAATGTGCATCCTCCTGTGTTTGACGAAAGTGATATCCAACAGAAGCGTGGCATCTAAATTACACAGGGCCACTGAAATGCAACACATCCACCTGGTGCTGGTGAGCTCATCTCAGACCACAACAATCCCAACACTGCAGAAACATCTCATTCTACAGTTTTTATTGATACTGGTATACTTTTCCCTCATTATATTCATTGATTAATAATAATATTAATAGCCTAATACAATTAACATAAGCCAAGAGGGCAGTCTGGAGCAAAAGTGCAGGGGCTCAAGCCCCCTTTGGAGTCTACCTATGCTCGTGCTGCATGTAAAATCAGTTTAACAACACCCAAGTTACTGTAACGCCTATAGACATGCTGCCTGATTTCCTGTGTATCCCGATTTCTCCAAGTGACCCTGAACTTTATCTAAATATATATATCATATGACAAATACAGATGCAAATACATGCTACATGGCTGGAGTGCAGTCCACATGTTATTTTTTCATTTCTTTCGCAGCAGAGCCACCGAGGAAGCTGATGTGTGGGTGGTCACCAAGCTTGGCTCAGAACTCTGATTATGGCTGAACACGGTCATTGGCTGTCAACAGCCAAGCAGATATGCGTGCCTGTTTTGCTTTTTGTTTTTCCTCTTGATTCAGTTTCATGAGTAATACTACCAGATGGTAAAGTTCAAAGTATTTGAGAAGTTGATTATAACTATTTAAAACTTACCAGAACTTAGCAACTTTTATCTGACAGATCAAATGTATGTCTGAAAGATAGTACTCAGCATCTATTAATGAAGTTGCTTTCTTGAGTTGTTAGAGTTTACTTTCAGTTAAAAGGCCTCTCCATCGATTACACACAGCAAGATCAGTTTACTTGTCATGGTCAGAGTTATTATCTTTCGTGGATCTGGTGGACCTTTCTTAAGTATGGAAAAGGGAATGATGATGTCACCAGGGGTTTTTCTGGGATTGGCTGTGGATCTGTCTATAATCAAACAGCCTGTGTTGCAGATTGGGGTTGTAGACAAAACATGGTTATTCATCGAGCATGGTTGTTTAATAAGAATATTCTATTGGTTGCATTATGGGAAATATAGGATGTTTCATGTCCCCCTGTATGAATGAGAGCAGGGCTGCAGCCAGGATTTTACAAATAGTGAGGTTAAAATCTGTTGGGGGGCAGAAGATGATGATGTGTTGAATGCAAAGAAAGAAGTGCTGGCAAATTTGACTTTGAAAATCACAATTTGATTATCTTATATCTTTGCAAAGAAATGACTAACATGTTCCACAGATTCAAGCAAGTTGCATACATTTGAAAAGATACAGAGGCACATAGGCTGAATGTGTAATGTAAGTCTTATTTGCACTAAAATAAAGAGGATAAGATAAGTAAAGATAAGAGATAACTGATCAGTAAATTATTGTTATAAATCATTGAAACACGTGATAGCATGCAGATTAGAGCTCAGATCTTAAACAGTGTTGACTGATTTTGTAGTTAGTGTTGTGTGTATGAAGGTTACAGCCAGTTAGTTAGGGTTAGGGTTAGTTCTGTGAAACTCACATTATATAAACTGTGCAGAACAGAAAAAATACAATTTTCACAAGTAAATGCAACCAAGTTGTTTTTTAATGGACTGCCCTGACAGGCAGACTGATACATGTTAAGTCAACCAACTATTAAATTATACTATATGCTAATCAGAGGTCTGTGCGGCAATGACCTCAGTACCAGACTGCTTCATCTGTATCTGTTCTGTTAACAGTTTATATTACAGAAGCATGTATTTCTGTGCAGCCACCAGTTCTGGTCTCTAAAATCAAAGCGAGCGCTACCCTGCTAGGGAGTTTCACAAGACGGTGAGCCACAGTGCTCGGCAGCCTGTGATGACTTGCCTGGGTGCGTTGCCCTCACCATGACTAATGCGGGCAATTTGTGACATTTGGATGCAGACGAGGAGGAGAAGGAAAGCGAGAAGAAAACACGCTGCAGTTACTTTAGCTTAATGATGCTTCTGTGTACTTGAAGACTGAGGCCAAAATACCTCTCACATAACTCATACCTCATGCTGGGGAGGCAGCATTACTGCTCAGCAGGGGGGGGAGTGAACGCTTATCTGGCCCACAGAGAGTCGAGAGTCCTACTCCGAGACAGCTCATTGTAGGTTTCAAAATGTCATGAAGCTGCATCCCACGCTGATATAGTTTAGTTTGCCGAAAAGTTAGCAACAAATTCTTTCAAACACGATTTGGGATGCACTTTCACTCAGTCCGTCTGTTCATGCATAGTTCGAGTAACCGCTGCAAATTTGGAACGCAAAATAGGAGCTTTTTTGTGGCAACGCCCCTGATTCAAAGTGGATGTGCACGACCATAGATTTGATAAAGCACAGAGGAAACCTCAGTGTGCTGCATTGTAATATGTCCTGCCTCTTTAGCTCTCATCACATATTCACCCACGTTTTCTGTACGCAAGCCAGACACGACAGATTGATTTGTGAAGGAGAATGAAACAGCAAAACAATCACTGCTTTGCAATTCTTTCACAGATGCCCCACCTTATATACATACATACACTGCGATACCATGTGCAGGATTTGCTTATCTGTAATTCTGCAAAACAACACTACTCAAAAAGCAGACCAGGCTGAGCCACTTTACATCCCCACATCCCTTCTTCAGCTTGGAGTTCTGAGCCAACCTCCCTCTTCAGATGCTGGCCATGTCCACAGCAGTTATGTAGCTGCATCGAAGAAATGGCTTCATCATGATTAACAATGTGCTCTCCAACCTGGCCAAAAGTCAATGAAAAACCCGTCATAAATAATAAGACACTGAGCTCTAAAAAGTGAGACATCACAGTGAAGGAAGTGAAGTGACTGTGTGCATGTGGTTGGGAGAGGGGGACTTCAGCTAAAAGTCATCCATCTGTGTGTAATTACATGGACTTGATTTCAGTTCAAGCAAGGCTCCATTCATCATCCTAATTTATGGTATTAATTTACTGTTGGCTAATTATCTTCCACTCACTCAGCGTGAGTCCTGATCAGCCAAAAGTAAAAAGCTGCACTCAGAGACCTATGCACTTTGTTTGTTATGCAAAAGAGACTGAGAGGAAACTGCTTTGAAAAATTCACCTTTGGTATCCAGAAATCCAAGGTGATGTCTCTTAACATCACAGTCTGGCCTATCAACCAGGCTTGTCTGTGATTCTTTGCACAGCTTTGACAGCAAGGAAAGACTTCTACTGTTGGTGAGTCAAACTTTCTCTGGACAGAATACTGGTTTGCTGCTATAAGGGCCTGGTGTCGTCAGCGTTATATTACCAAAAATATCAAACAAAATTCAAAGAGTCTTTGTAAACAGTGGATCTGCTTGTGGAGGCATATAATTAACCCTTCAAGATTGCATCCTCAGTGATTCTGGCTCAGCAGCCTCCCAGTGAACACAACCTCCAAGACAGAGGACAGTCTGATGACAGCAGTACCAAGGTGATTTACAGAGTTTCCAGATGGACTTGTTTTTAAAAGTTGCTGTCGCCCCCAGTATTGTCATATGCGGTTAACTAATTAACTCGTGCAGCTAATGTTAGCTGACTTAGCCCCTTGGTGGCAGGAGCTCTTATGACACACAAGTAAATCACCAAGCTAAAAATGCAAAATGATCATTATCATTATTTGGCTATATAGCGTGGATTATGTCTCCCTTATGTCACCCCTCAGTCGTGAACATTCCTACTCATTCTGCCTCTCTATCCCTCTTTAGCCACATTTCCACTTACCGAGGCCCCTTCAGTGATTCTGTCTCCCTTTCCACCAGATCTGGCCTTTCTCCTTTCAATCCAAGCCCTGCCAATCCAATCTGCCCTGCAATCACCTCATTCCCCTCACCTGAACGTCCCTGCCCATCTCCCCACCTGCACCTCATACCCCCATCAGCCACTCATACTGTCCCACAGAGGATTTAAAGGAATTGTTTAACACTTTGGGAGATACGCTTATTGGCTTTCTTACCAAGAGTTAGATGAGAAGATTGATGCCACTCGCTTGTCTGTAAATATAAGGGCCAAAGCTAGGAGATCGAAAGCTTAGCTTAGCATAAAGACTGGAAACCTAAGGGTTTATAAATTCACCTACCTAAGTCTAGTAATTAACACTTTATATTTTGGTTGTTTGATTCATACAAAACCTAAAGTAAAAGTGACTTTGAGAGGTGATTTTACAACGATTATATACTGGACTACTATATACTGGGAGCAGTGACTTGCAGGATGCCTGGCAACCTTATGGTGATGACAAAACATGAAGGTGTGCTCAGAAAGAAAGTGTGAAGTGCTTTCTGTCATTCTCCCAAATGTGACCATTGGCTTGTTCCACCGCCTGTTGCGTGCCCGGTTGTTGGCCCCAGTCTGACTGCATTCAGAACTTACCAGAAAGTCCGGTTCTTACTGTAATTTGCCTCCAGTTGAAGCATTTTCAACTCCCTCGGACACGTCCTAGCATCAAATGATGCTACCAGAGGCAAATTTGCATCTATTTCCATTGACTTTGTGTTTTGTCTAAACACTGAATAAGAAATACACGAGAGTGAAGTTCAGTCTGCACACCTGGCCAGCTGCTGTGTGAAGTGGGCATATTTGTCGGATTTTCTCGGAAATCACAGAAATTGCCGAAAGCAGCCTCCTCAATTCCAATGTTGGGAGAGTGTTGGGGGAGGGGGTTTAGGTACTTAGTTTGAAACATACTAGCCCCTTTACAGTCGTTACTTGATTCTAGAAATTGCTAAGTGTTGTGACATGTAGTGATGGAGTTGTTATCCAAAAAAGTTAAGTATTACACATTACTCATTACTTTTTTTAAAGTAATATATTACTTCACTTAATTACTACCTGCTACTACCTACTACTACTATTTGTTACATTTACTTTTGCATTACTCTGTAACATCGCCTGAGATCTCAGAATATGACCTTCATTCAAGCAAAACTGTTCAGGATGTCCATCTCTCACCCTGACTTTAAATACCCAATGACTTTGGTGGTTACATTTACACATTACATTTACATTACATTTCCCTCTTTCATTCGACTCAATCATCTCTTTGAAAAGGTCAGCATTAAGATATTTATGCATATCCAAAACACTATTGGTATCCAAGTCTTTCAGAATGTATAGAAGTAGGGGTTTTTCTCCTTCCAACATTGACGTGCATCAGGTGTGTCACAAATTGTAGTAAAAACCACCGAATGAGACATATGCACTGTATACATATCCAGAGAATGCTTCTGAATCCTGAATAATATCAGTATATCCCACATAATCCGCCGCACTTAATCTGAAAATGCTCCATATGGAATAAAACCTAAATAAAGCCTAATTAGGAATATCCAAACAGAATACTCTGTTTACATGACCCTCGCATACAACAATGTATATTCAGAATAATAGCGGAAAATTAGCATGTAAACGTAGTCAGTGTCAGAGTTGAAGGGAGCCGATTTTTGATTGAAGATTGATTGAAGTAATGACATAATTGTTTGATTAGTAACTGTAATCTGATTACTAAATTTTGAAATAGTAATGCATTACAGATTACAGAAATGTAATGTCATTACACCAATGCGTTAGACCTTACACTGGTGAAATGTGACATGATGTCTGTGGTTGTAATGTAGGCTTCTGGAATGGGTTTATTTGTACATGATAAATAAGGCTTTAACACTCTGTTTTTCATTTTATACTGTAACAATGTGTTCCACTTTGACTTCACATCTAAACATTGTGACTCAAGAAAAGTATTTACAGCTGAGATGGATGGCACTCTGATGGTGCTTTACCCTTTTAGCAATTTTCCATCTTTGCGGCTCTCTCTCAAGGTAGGTAAACCACTTGAGTGAAAGCAGTCCAGGACCTTCTCGAGTGCACTGGGCACACTGTGCTAGGGACACAGAGATGGGCTCTGTGGCACCCGGCTCTCCCAGACTCCCACACACCGGCCCTCCAGGCTCTCCCGTGATGCATGCTGTCCGTTTGACACAAAGCAGGTCTCACAGGGTGTTCTGGCTAACATTAACATGCATAAACATTAGAATTAATGAGCCTTTGTGACAGCACAAGCTAAATGCCCCCCAACCCGCCCTCTCCATAACAAATTTAGAACCATTTTTCACGCAATCGATTATGTAGGGTAATGCTGCAACTGCAATGCGCGACGATAAATAAACCCAGCTGCACTCCCCTTCCTCCCTCACACACACACACACACAGTTCTCGGCTACCAGGGCTCTGCTTCCTACTCAAATAGAGACTGTGTGGGGCCTTTTCTTCTTCTTACGCCCACTGAAGAAATGGAAACTGCCCATACCGTGGTCACTGTGAACAGCCAATAGCTTTTCAAATGCAAAGAAAGCCCTACACCATTACTACTGGTACTCCAGCTCACATGCTGGCAGCAGATAATTCACATAAGACAGTCACATGTCGGTAAAGCCACTTATTGCAATTACACATTAGATTAGATTCAATTCAGCTTAAATGTCCCATCCGGTTGGAATAAGATTAAAAACACAGCATTCAGTAAAAGTAAAAGCAAGGTAAGAACAGCTACAGTGGGGGGCATTTAACTTGTCCAGAGAAAGTGCCTGTGTGCCAGCAGGTTTAACTGCATTTTATCATGAACTGGTTCCCATAGCTGGGGTGATGGAGGCCAAATGCATCATTCTTGTCTAAGAACAACCAAACAGGAATCCTTCCAGTTGTTTTCCTTTTTTTTCTTCCCCCCAAAAAAACGACCCCAGTGTGGGTTCAACAGGAACCCACTGCAGTTAATCAGGAAAGCATGTTGCCCCGAGTTCAGCCATCCTCCACAACTGGAGATTCTCTGCACC
>NW_023339718.1:24758299-24761048 GCF_004916995.1 Morone saxatilis
AGCGTTTTTAGCATCTTTCAGCTCATTGTTTTGTTTTTTTGGCTGCAACTTTACTGTCTTGGTTCAGTCTCAATGCTCTCATTAACACTGTTTTCAGTGATAACGTTCTGATAAATGCACTGTACACTACCTGCGTAGCACTAAATGGCAGACATACAAAGTTAGCAATTAGCTGGTGGAGCATTTAGCTGCTAATGAGTCAGACCTTTCCCTCCGAAGTCAGTGGAGACCAAAACAAAGCAAAAAGGATAGTGAATATTCAACTTACATTACTCAGATGGCCAGACACATGACTCCAAATGAATGCTAATGTTGCTGGTTTAAAAGTAACAGAATTGTTTAACTAATTAACCATTTTTTATAATTTGTTAGAAATTGAGAGACCTTTGACTACGCTGTCTTTTCAAATGCCATTTTTGTAAAGAATTCCATCCACAGTTGGATCCAATGCCAAAAATGGTAAAATGGTAATTTTCTCTTATTTGCTGTTCTCTTTTCAGCTGGCCAACAACAAAACTGTGTATCACAGCCAACATCTGAGGAAGAGAAAGAGCTCACAGCCCAACTGCTCTGATCATCTATACTGTGTTTTAATACAGCCAAAATCACAATTTAGTTGTTATCATTTATATATTTTTCTCTTTCTGTTTTGTTCTGTCATTTGTTCACACATTAATGCTACCTGTTAACCAGGCAGTAATTCCCATGGCCACTTTGAGTGATCAACGCAAGGTAGAGGCAACCAAAGGATCCCCCCTACTGCAAATTGGCAGATTTACATGTTTGTTTCTGGTGTTTTAAGGTTTAAAAAATATATATTTTTGGTTGATAAAAAGTCGGCAGAAGATACAAGAAGATACAAATGCAACAATTTAATGCTGACATACTCTTGACTTGACTCAAGCTTCCCTTTAACCTAAGGAGGCCCTTTAAATCCAAGTACCAGAGGCAGAGACATGGGGATGACTTTAGCTATTCCCAGCCATCCAGTTCCCAGCCCCTTCAGCACCATGGGAAAGCCAGCCAAGTGAGCGTGGGTCAGGTCAACCTTGTCTCCTCGCCTGACTGTCAAAATAACAGTACCTTCCCCTCCGGCTTCCAGCACTGTCCGTCAGAGCCGGGCTGCTGAGAGCCGTGGCACAGAGGGGTGGAAAAGCAATTAAATCAAACATGGGTGAGTAGCTGCAGGACAAATGCCTCGTCAGCGTTTTTCAGCTCAGCCAGAGAAAAGCTCGTGTTTTTTTGTTTTTTCTTTTCTCGAGAAGGGGTATTGAAAGAGAGTATTGAAAGTGAAAAAGAAAACCCTCCAAAAGAGAGCTAAGACATTTTGTGTCACTGGGTGACCAATGCAGGAGTTAGTTGAAGGGTTAAGAGAGACATTGGCCCAATTCAGAGCCTCTTTCTTCCCTAGTGATGGCCTAAAACTTGGGGTCAGACACATACTCCGACCCCTGACCCCCTGGTTCACGTCTCCTCGTAATTACCTTTGCGCATCAACCCCTTGGCCACCCCCTCCCAAAGACAATGTAACAATTTGTCTTTTCAATTGTCTGTCAGTCACTCTCTTACGGGCCTTTTCAGTGGGCGTATATGGTTTCTTTTTCCATTTGTATTTATTTATTTATCTTGCTTGGAGAGGTGGGGGTTGTCTGGCCCCAGAAACAGGGAGTCTTTGTTTGGGCTGGTTTCACATGGATATAACCCCCCCTCCTCCTCTGCTCCCCCTGCCTTCTATCCAGCTCCCCATAGTCAGACCCCATGGATTTGTTTGGGGGCTAGAGGGTGGCTGATCTCAGGGTCATTGTACATGGCATTTCCATAACCATTGACCAATCAATGAGACTTTTCTCCTTCCCGTGGAACACTGAGGTGCTTTTTAACTGCTCCCTATAAGGTACATACTGTCTGCTGTAACGCCCATACTCAACTTTGTCTCCAACTTTACCTGCAACCAAACAGCAAGCTGCCCGGACTCTCCAAAGTGCCAGATTGGGTCTTTCATTTGGTGATTTTGTCACATATCAAAATTACAATTGAATGCAAAACACCTCAGCCAACAGAATGCATAATGTTTGTCTCATAGTCACAGTGTGGTGTGGTGTTTGACTGATGACCTACTTCTCTGAGCTCTGGCTCTGATCAGCTGGAGAGAAGTGCTGTCAGTATGTTTGGTCCCACATGAGTCACTTTGTGTAATGCACTACATAGTCATCTAAAAAGAATATAATCTTGATGAAATATTCTTGACTCAAGGTGCACTTACTTGGTTTTCTTCATCTGACCTAAGTATGAAAGTATGTCAAGTGAGGGTCGTCGTCGACAGCTGACGAAGAGCATGAGATGCAGCTGACAGCTAGTGAGTGGATCTAGACTTTATCACGCGACTATTTCCTAAATTGGAAATTAACTTTCATACTCAAGAATACTGTATTCTATATTTTAGCTGAAGTGGAGTAGTATGTAGTAGTAGTAGTATGAGTAATATGAGAGGTTCAGTGTTTGAAACCTTGTGATTGCAAGTGTGTGGGCACCCACCCTGTTGCAGTGCCCTTGAGGAAGATGCCAGCGTTCTGTAGCCCAACTTGACCTCTGGCCTTCAGTATGTCTGAATACTGAAGCCATTTCCCTTTTTTGGGTTTATCTGTCTCAGGTTTTAAAGGAGCAGTGTGCAACCCCCTCACCTCACCCTCCCACTCCTACGGTGGCTGCAAAACTTGAAAGGCCGTATCTAGAGCCAGGGTTTGTCCGT
>NW_023339718.1:24761148-24769371 GCF_004916995.1 Morone saxatilis
CATTTTTGTCAATAGAGCCTCCTAAATGTTACAGACTGGACCTTTAATATAAAGGTTGATCTAAAGGTGTATCAATTTCTATAGTCTGTCTTTCCTGTCGAGTTTTCCTGTTTGTCCTATTCCTATTTGTCCTATATGTAGCATAAAGGACGAGTAACCACCTGTTTTTATGTATCTGTAAGTGTGAAAGCACAGTAAGAGATGTGGTACAAAATCCACAGTCCTAAATATGTGCAGAAAGGCATAATGAAGTGAAGCCAAAGGTAATAATGAAGCTTCAGCAGTTTGAGTAAGCCAAATCATGCTTTAAAGTTACAATCTTTTTAATCTTTATTCCCTCTTTGTGTGGCCATCCTTTTGCTTGCAGCTCAAGGAAACACAAAGAGGAAATTCCATTCATGAACAACTGCAAGTTTAGAAATTACTTGATTTAGCCAAGTCAGACATGCATTTTTGCACTGAACAAGGACTGTGAAATTTGCCCCAAGTTTCTTACAGTGTATAGTTATATACGATAGGAATAATTATAGGAACTAAATACAGGCATGTGAGTGTTGTCTTCAAAATCAGAAACAAATCTTTTAAGCCCTTGCCTCATCCCTTTTTAGCAAATTAAATTCAATCATTTCTTCCAGCATGTTCTCTACAGTTTCTCAGGGTGAAATTATTGCTGCACCATTGGTTTTTATTTAAGATTTGGTCATAAAATTTTAGCACTTTTGGTTTAATCTTGGAGCATTTAATATATTGGAAACATGGCTACACCTCAAAATTACCAGTTAAAGTTTATTAGATCCAATAGAGCACTTGAGAAAAAGATTCTCCTTGCAAGAACTTTTAACATTACTGATGAATGAGAATAAAAAACAAATTATCTCGAGATACACAGGGGCTACTTAAAGGGTGGTGCTTTATAACTACAGGCCCTATGTGAGCCTGTTCTGACAACAGGCTTTTCCAGCACCTTATTGTTTGGCAATCACTGCATTAAATCACATGGAACGCACCATTTCCCCACAGAAGACTCCGAGTTCCAAGGCGAGGTAATGAAAGCCAGAAGAGCGAGAAGACGATTCAATCTTGGACCGTGTGATGTCACGCGGTTTTTGAGGGATAAACACGATCGGTCTTCCAGACAGCTCAGTTTGCGCAAGTCACTCATTCTGATTGTCTATCATGTCTCCTATGAAGCTCATAATTACGACAGTGTTGGGAGGGAGATCTGTACAAAGACTGCGGTTTGCTTTGATCACTCTAATTTGCTCTCTTTGAGAGGGGTGAGAATGTGTGCAAGTGGTTGCAGTTGGTACGAGTAGAAACAGAGCAGTGAGAAGTCCCAACAACACAATGCAATTAATCCCCTGTGGTATTTCAAATTGTGCAACAGGTATATATTTACAGTGCTGGCTGAACACATCTGATGAGGGGCAGTAATAAAGTATGAGTGGTTAAAGCATTGGGGTATTGAGGGTAAACAAGGGCAGATTGAAATTGCACTTACACAAACAGAGCTTCTCTGGTGGGCAAAATAATCCCATAAATTGATTTAAACCACAATAGCAGACCAAGACAACAATAGATAAGTTGTATTTGAGGGGATTCCAGCACAAAAGCTAAAGCCTTTTGGCTTCCTACAAGCAAGACAAAAACACGGTCCTCTGTAAATGCTTTTTTGTGCGCTAATAATTTATTTGTCAGTCAGTCCACCACTACAGTCTTGTATCTCCATAACTATTAGATAGACTGACATTCTTAGTCCCCAGAGGATGACGTCTGACCTCCTGACTTTTGCAGCAAATACCTGCAAAACTAATTACATTCCCATCAAACTGAGGGACGTTTTTGGACGCGAGGGGTCATGCCACTTCACAACACTGGATGCTTGCAGTCATATTGACCAACAAAAAGCTATACAACAAGTTCTACAACCGCGTAAACAATTCCTGACTGCACCTGATTGGACGAACGCTCCCTGCTCCTGGATTTCAAACCGGGCATTGTCGTTGAGAGCATGTTAGCATGCTGCTAGCTTAGCTGTAGACTTTGATTGGTTCTTCTTAAGCAAATGTGTGTGGGCATCTACATCTCTGCAATTGCATAATTACGGCCAGTGCATGGACCCGGTGCGTGCCTCTTAAAATTTGTTGATGACTGGATTGATAGCATGTAGGACCTGTTGAATCTGTCATGTGATTCACACGGGCCCAAACAGACTTTTTCCCATGAGCCTACACTGTGAAAGCAACAGTGGATACACCTTTTTTAGCTCCACAACCCTTGCAAATAACTTATTTCACTATCAGAATTATAGTTATTCGGTCTGATAACAATTGGAAAGTCTAGGAGAGCTGCACACATTGAAGTTAACGGAGGGCTGAACCAGATGTTAGCTGCTCGGCCACACTGTCCCGGCAAAGGTCTATAGTGCGCTTGCTCTATGGGCACCACAATGCAAAAACATTTGCAGACGAGCCGGGCAATTTTACATCAGGAAATCAAACTTTTTTTGCCTTCATGCGCCACTTAGCATCTTCTAAAGGAGTGAACCCAGTACCCAGATCTTCCTTAATACATCCATGACACACATGAGGAGGAGATGCTACACGTGTCTCAGTACAGACCATGTTAAGAGCTTTGGCCTTCATCACTGTCAAACATCTCCATGATCAGTTGAGGCCCTGTTACAGCAACCTGACCATAAAAAACTAGTGCAGACAAAGACTGACTGATCAAACGCTTTCCCTTGCCTCACATCCTGTGTTTACTTCAGCACACCACAGAGACTGCAGCGAAGGCCAGCTTGTGGACAACATGCATGTAGCCTACAGTCTGTGGCTTCATGAGGGAAAATATCCAACCATTCATTTGTAACCCAAAAAATATTGTGGAAAAGCAAACAAACTGTTTTCATGCCACTGTGAATCTGATTAAACATATGCTCAGAATACAAACTGATATGTCTGATGAATGGGAATGTACAGTTTTGCTTTGTTTTTCGCTGGCGCTGTCAGCCTGAAGGCTTTTGCTTGTTTAAAAAGCAAAGAAAAGGTGAAGACAGAGAATGAGAAGAAACTTCACCATTGAGGTAAAATCACTGATTCACTTGGCTGAACAGCCAGTCAGACGGTTTACACTCACTGACTGCCTCTGATGCCAGTGTTGGCTAGCCGACCAGAGCTAACAGTGCTGGACAAAAACTACAGGCGACAGTCACCACAGTCACCCAACGACAGTCCAACTATGTCTGAAAGTGGTGTTGTGCCAGGGCCCTGACACTTAATTAACTAGATGAAAGTCACAAAAACACTAAGACCCCACTGGTAGCACACAGGTTTGTTGTGGATACACATTGGTCTGTATGTGTGTAAAATTATTAGCCACTTTCATATGTGGTCCAAATCAGATACTGGTCTGATTTTTTTGCAATGTGATCTCAGTGTGAACAGTCATATCCGAATCCATGTGACTTTTCACTCTAGATCTACATTCGTTATGCGGGTGAGTTCAAGATTATGAGCTATTCTTACCAGAATCTGACATGGGCCACATTTAAAAAATAATGTGAACAGCAAAACAAAAAAGAATAGAAGGAAGAACAAGCTTAAGTGCTATAAAGCTTACTGTTTTTCATCAGACTGAGGGAATAATGAGGGGGAGTGATGAGGAGGCTTTTAAAGTCCAACAATTGTGCATTCATACTTTTTGTTTATATTTTAACTGAACGTTACTGCATGTCACAGAGGTGCCACATGGAAAGTAGAGTTCCAACTCCGACACTGCAAAAATAGATAATTAACTAAAACAATTGTAAAAACTGATTATATCAAAAATTTTAAGTAAAACTAACTCAATTTTGTGTGTTGAAAAAACATTCTTGATCAAGTATCTTTAGTGATTTTATGTGAAACACTACTTAATCAGGAATGTTTCTGTAACTTACAAAACCAAGTTGAAAAGCTGCTTAATAAAAAAAAAAATTTGAGTTCCTGTCACTTAAAACTTTTGATGTAGACCGTTTCAACAATTAAAATAATTCATCGCCTACAGTGAATGTGTGTTTGTACAGAACAGCACATCCTGTGACACTGGTGGGAGGTGTGCAGATGTTAATGGCCTGGTAATAAAAGAGAAGATATATGCTGGACTGAAACAAGAAAAGATGTGGAAGGTCGAACAGCCAAAACAGGCCTATAATGACATCATTTCTAGGCTATTCCTCCACTTTACTAAACATGCAAAGAAACTCCCACGCTTATATTACTGACAGTCTGAAAAATCTGCAGTCATGTTACCTGCTGCAGGGAACAGCTGGACATTTTAAATCAAAGTGAAAGAGACAGTACAAACAAGAAATGTGTGTTGCTGATCAAACATTTAATGGGAAAATACAGCTTTTGATTAAGGGTATGTTTTTCATAGTACAATCAGTTTTAGCACAAAGTCTGCTTTGTTTAAACGGAGGATAAGCGTCTTGCCATAGGCTACAACATTTATATACAACATCTGTGTGTATCTAACCAATCAGCACCACATTATTGTTTGGTCTCTTCCTTGAGAAGTACTGCCAGCTCATGTCTGCCCTCTCTTTTTAAACTAATTGCAATAGTGCTCCGGCTGTAAGATGAGGTCTGTCCTGCAGCACATTTCACTGTAAACTTCAAATGCAATATTTGTATTGTAAGCATGCGATTAGATTTTTAAATATATATTTAAATTATTAAAAGTCTACGAAGCAGTATGGCTGTGTAGTTTTTTCAATGAATTGAAATATTAGCTATGCAAAACTGCACAGCTAGAAGCCTTCAGGTGGTAAATGTGAGGTAAAATGCATTTATTGAAAGACAAATTCATGAATAAAAATAAAATCTTTACTCAAGGTCCACTTACTAAATTTTATTGGAGCTTTCACCCACATTTAGTGAAAAAGGCTAGTAAGTGGATAGTGAGTAATAATGAATTCAATGAAGGTCAAGAATGAACATGGACGTCACCACACGCATGCGCGTTACATGAACTTTAAATTTAATTAAATTAAAGTTTTAAAGTTTGTTTATTTGTTGTTTTACTGTGGAGTAAAATTAGGGAACAAGTATGTCAAACTTTAAAATCACTTCCCAGATCTACCAAATAAAATATAACACTTTTTGGAGTTGCTTTATAATTCCCGTCTGTAATTTCCTCATGATTTACCAGGAAGTTTGCTAGAAAGAAGAATAGGACTTTATGTTTTAAGAAAAGCCCCATTAGAAACAAGTTATTATTCCGTTTAAGCTTTATTCTGTTATTTTTAGAGTCCTTAAAATTTCCTAATCATTTTCTAGGATGTTTCCTGTAAATAGCTATGTAATTTAGCAGTAATGGGAACATCCTTGAAAAAACTGCTCTGAACCTATAATTCATTATTCAACATTCTACAAAAGCTTCTTTTTTTTTTTTCTTTTACAGGTTTGTAATTTC
Source organism: Morone saxatilis (assembly GCF_004916995.1). Taxonomy (NCBI): domain Eukaryota; kingdom Metazoa; phylum Chordata; class Actinopteri; family Moronidae; genus Morone; species Morone saxatilis. The sequence continues at coordinate 24,766,606 of NW_023339718.1, forward strand.
TGATTAATTCCCTAAAAGGTTTTCTGGAGAAAACTATAATTGCAAGCAGTGTTTCAGCTGGTATATTTCCAATGAACTGATTCCAATTAATTGCTTGTGTAATCTATTTTTGGGGTACATCATTTTATGGGTTTGTAATTTCCTTGTCATTTCAGAATTATTCATATGTTTTCTAAAGGAGATAAAGTAAATTAGCTGTAATTATGGAAATATCCTTCAAATATCCATTTAAACCAAAATAATTATTTCTTAATTATGACATAAAATTCAATTTCACAAGTCTATAAATTATGAATCTGAAGATAGCTAATTGGGCACTAATTACAAGCAGAATAGAAACAATGTTCATGTGGGATATTTGCACTTAATCAATTCAAATTAATTTCAAGCATACCCTTTCAGGCTGTGAGAGGCATGTCAGCTGAGCATGCAAGAAAAAAGATAAATTTGTCCACAGGAAAGCAGACTTTTTTTTGTTTTAAGAAGCTTCAAGAAACTTAAACCCTGCTAACAACCATAAGGAAGACATTTCCTGCCCAACAGGCGTGTTTATATGACTAAAAAATTACAAGTAATACTCTTATGATCACAGTTCTGAATGATTTATGTTCATACTGTTGCCATCAAGTTTTTATTCTGACAGTGGGCCTCTTCACTTGCAGATGGTGGAATCAGCCACTAACAGTTTCAGATCTGTGTTAAGTAGTTTTAACTTCCTCGCTATCGTCTTTGTATTGAACGAAACCTGTCAGGCAGGCAAAAAATAACATAAAAAACAAACAGAATTGAGATGACTTTATTAGTGAGAAAAAGGCTTGGCGGCTGCTTGGAACGTTTTGGTCATAGGAACCAGTAAGGAATGGCCAGCTGTAAAGATGTCTGCTTGTTAAGTTGGATATTTGGGTACATAGGTCTTAAGTGAGCAGTAGAGTTATGTGGGTTATAAGCACTCTCACACACAACACTATAAAACTGTCTCGATTTAACGGGATGATTAATGCCTCTCAGACTGCTGAATGAAATATGAGGTAATCTGACTCCGCGATCCCAGTCAAAACATGCCCAACGTGAGGGCAACCCACCTCCTGCTACAGTCAGTAGGGAGCCTTTGCCATTCTGTGCCGTGCATTTTGCACCATGAATTTCTTGACACCACAAGTGTATAATACCAACTTTAGGTGCACAGGTTGTGTGTGTCAGCACTTATATAGAGTATGCAGTACAGTGTGACTGTGTGGATCCTGCGTTGGATCATTCATTTTTTTTCAAGGCCCAGGGGAACAAAATGGCAAAGGAGGAGGGGAACACTGGTACCTACAGGAAACGGTGACTTAACCAAGGGACTTAACAACACCAAACTGATAAAAGACACCCTAAACAGGATATTAAACAGCTAATAAACATTTAGAGGCATGTATGTTTCCCTTTAAATCCTTCCCAGCCATCTTGAGGAAAGTGATTGTTTGAATTTCCATGGGCTGTTGAATGCTCGCTGTCGACCACATCTGATGCGAGTGAGTCATATGGAGGTGAGGTAATAACGTCGTGTCATTACGCTGGTAATCTGGGGTGGCATGAGGAACTCCTGAGTGGTGCACACAAACCATGTGTGACTGAGGCATTTGAGCATGAAATACAGCAAACTCAATTCTCAAATGTTTTACTCTTAGTTTTGAAGAAATTACCCTTTAAAAACCTAAATTATAAGATTAAATAATTAACCTGGGGTTAATTTGCCTGCTATCTGTGGTGGTTAATGTGGTTGTTGATAAATGGCAATGACTAAATAATTATGTGGGCAGGTGTGGAGATTTCTGGCTTTCATTTACCAGCTTGATTTGGAACAAATAAAAATCCACACTCGCTGGAATTTCAACACTCTTCTCCACACACAGACATTTTCAGCTGCTCAGCAGTACAGGATGACTACGGAGGACAAAAAATGACTTAATCATCAATACATAGATAATATACTTAACAATAGATAAAACTATAAATGTAGAAGTAAACATAGAAATAAATAATAGTTAAATGCATTGTAATGAATCGGGACATATATGATATATCAAATCATTTCTACATTTACATGTATTTATTTCTGCATTTCTACTTTTATTTATTTCTGTTTTGTCTATATGTTAATGAGGTTCTAACCTCAATCTAAAGTAGTAGAAATGCATAAATAAAATTTTAAATGTCAAAATATATATAAAAAAAATGTATTTATGAGTTCAATTATGCATTTAAATATATATTTCAGTATTTATTGTTTGATTTATTAAGTACCATATTTATTTTTTTAATGTTGTGGTTTTACATTTCTATTATTTATTGATAATTAAATCATTGTTTCATCCTCCTGAACTGACACGGTGATTCATGGTTAAAAAAACATTTTATAAAAGCAAAATAATAATTTAATTCAGTTCAAATTGCTGCAGTTCATTCAGCCTGCCATTAGAGGTTACCAAAACGCATAGATTGCTTGATACCTATAATATAGTGTTAATATAGTAAGATACCTGCAGCAAATGAACACACTGGCTGCTGTCAGAAACAGCTCAGCGTTGTTTTGCTGCTGCTGTTTCTCCTTGGCTGTTGGTGAATGTTGGAGCTTTTGGAGCCAGAGAGAACATTAAGGGATATAAGGCTTTCAAGCCCAAGAAGCTGCTTTGACTTTCTGTCAAGGACATGAATATGGCAGTGCATTCCACTTAGATCCTTAGTTGTTCGTCAGTTGGCTATAAATCTCAGTTTAAAAGGAAC
>NW_023339718.1:24769396-24770057 GCF_004916995.1 Morone saxatilis
ACTCCTGTATGTGTGGATCTCTGGCCAAGGCATGAAAGGCTTCACAGTGATGTGAATCGCTTCAGTATGAGAAGTGGAAATAGAATAAGAAGGCCAGTATACATGCTTAATGGTGGGAGAAGTGTTGAGATCCTTTACTTAAATAAATGTTCCAGCACCAAAATGTAAAAATACTCCATTAGAGGTTAAAGTCCTGAAGTTTTACTTGACATCCCGTATTATCCAATTAATATTACTGATGCAGCATGTAAGCAGCATTTTAATGATATAGCTGGTTGACAGTGAGGTAGCCTTTAATGACTGTACTGTTTGTTAGTTTAAAATAGTAGAGTACATTTCCCTCTGAAACGTAATTTGTATATAAAGTAGTATAAAGTAGCATAAAAGGAAACACTTAAGTACAAGCACCTCAAAATTGTACTTAAGTAAAGACTTACATTCCAGCACTGAGAAAATAAACACTAAATTGTGTCAAGAAGTGATTTCATCTTTAGGCCTACTGTCTGGAGTCTGGACAGGGTGCTCTGCTTTAAAAAGGTGAAATCCCCACACGTGTTTTATTTTTCATTTTTGGTGCTTCACCTACTCGTTGGTGTGAGGTGTTCTTTTTAATTTGTCTCTGGCAATAAATGCTCAATGCAATATGTAAGTCATTATGGTT
>NW_023339718.1:24770157-24806428 GCF_004916995.1 Morone saxatilis
AATTGGCCCTTCCTAAGTCCCACCCCTTTTTGCTCTGAGCTCCAATAACAGTTGAGCAAGCCTCAGTCAGAACCTCAGTCAACTTCCTCCTCTCCCGTGCTTAGACATGCTATGTGCATATAGAAATACATAGAAAGACAACCACATTTTGAAGATGGTTAAAAGATAAAAGTGACAATAGTCCCATCTTAAGATACCTAGCTAATGTTAGCAAAATGCAAGCTAAATAGCTAGCTAATTTACACGAATTGTTAGTTACATCTGAAAGTTAATGTTAGCAAAACAATGAAGTGGCTATTCTCTTCATTTTTGACTGCCCTTTTTTACTTAAATCGCATTATATCGCCAAGTTTACAGTATCACAATATATCATAATATAGGCATGTTCAATTATTGTAATTATTGTATTTTGTGTAGTTGTTCTAGTGTCCTGGGAGGTAATGGTTTTGGACATACAAGGTTTCTGCCTGACAGTGGCGATAACTAACTACAGGAAAGGAACAGTCCCTCTAAGAGTGACATTTACTGAGCTGAATAATCCAGGTGCGGTTTCTCTCTATAAATAGCAGACTGGGGCAGAAGTGGTCATCTAGGGAGGGTGTATAATGTTTCCATTAGAGAGCAACTTCAGCAACAGCGGCCTGAGCAGCAGTAAAACCACTGTTGTGGGCTATTAACCAGCATGTGTTGTAAATGAAGGGGCCAAATGGTGCTGATTAGTGGCCACATCGGCCATCACAGAGGAGAGGGGCTTTAAAGGCCCACACTCTTGCCAGGAGACAAACAAGCCCAGTACTGGAGCAATAGTTGGATTTTTACATTTGTACAGATCCACTAATTACCCTCTGAAAGCCAGGGTCAGACCATGTGATGCATTGGATGGATGCATTCCTCATGGGCAGCTCAGTCAGATGTCCAAACTGACCACCAGCTCCTGACAGGCTGTGAAAATCTGTCTTGACTTTTGCCAAAGTTGTTATGCTGTTGCTCTAATACTCCTAGAGGCATGTAGTGAGGGTAGTTTTCCTGCTGCTAGCTGTTGAGTTGAACTTATAACAATACATAATGTTTTTAGAGGGGTTAAGTAGCTGGTTGACTCTCAATCAACAAACCTGAATGGTCACAATATGTTTTACAAATACTGAAGTTATATAATATTTTGTTGTGTGTTCTGTATTATCTCAAACATGGGGGCCTATTTGTTCCTAGGCTCGGAGCCCTTTTTAAAGATTTTTTTCGCTCTAATTTGCAAATGTATCTGCTTGCACAACTGTGGCTTTTGGGGTCTGTATGGTCCAAGGCCAGGAACATCTGCCTCTCTTGGGTATTATGGCTTAATGCTGTTGTGGAAACAGAAACCAAAACTGAGTCCTGTGTTGTCCTCAGACCTCAGTTTTTAAAAACAAAAATTAAAAAATAACATCTGAGACACATAAAGTTCATGTCTTATTAAAGGACTGCACTGTTTTTGCATGTTTTACAACAAAAGCTTTATCCAATTTCTAAAATGATGTGTATCTGTGTTCTTCCTATCTTCCAGGCCGCTACTGGTGCTCATTCATTTCAGTGCCTTCAACTTCAGCCAACTTGCAAAACTGTAAGACTTAATAGAGTTGTTACAATTGCTAGGGATGTAATCCATCACAGTAATCATGTCTGATTTAAAGTCACACTGATGTATTGCAACACTGCACTGATGCATGATCATCGAGTTGCAAGTGTGGATGACATTTAAAGTCTACTCTGCATTAAGCACACAACAGTGATCTATGTGGAGTTAGTATCCAGATCCATGTACCACCTTCTAAAAATACTCCATTATAGGTAAAAGCTCTGCATTTATTTATTATTATTGTACTTGTGTAAAAGTACAAAAGCATTATGAGCATAATTTACTACAAAAGTAAAAGGTCCCACTATGCATGCAAAATGCCCTCTGTCAGAATAATTACATCATTAGATTATTAAAACTAATGCATTAACACAAAGGCAGCATTTTGCTTTTACCCTAACATTGCATTGTATTTTATATTTTATATTTTTAAAATCTTAATCTGAAGCTGTCATAAATATTGTGGGGGAATGCAATATTTCCCATAAAATAAGATGAGATGAGATAAAATAAGATAAAAACAATGCCTGTGTTGCACAAAAATAAAAAGATAAGATGTTCCTTTACTGATTCCCTGTAGGGGGACATTCTAATTTGGCAGAGCAGCTCAGGGGAATGTCATGCAAAAGAGTAGTGAAAGAATCAAATATAATAAAAAAGAATAAAAATAAAATACTAGAAAATATAAAAAATGCATTCACTATATGCTATTAAGTGGAATATGGTAGCGAAAACATTTTGTATATATGTATATACTGTGTATAAGTCTACATGTGCAATGATTCAAGGTACTGTGCAAAAAAGAGTTGTGCTTAGCAGGGTATTAGTTAACAGTCTCATTAATAGTTAACAGTTAATAGCATACAATGAAAATATCAAGGAGGTAAAGTACCTCCGAATCGCCTTAGTAGCTGAGTACATGTATTTAGTTACTTTCCAACGCTGGTTACACTGTTCTCGGGATACAACAACAGAAAAAGGTAGTGCCGCGTTGTTTGAACGGTCCTCTGCAACCGGAACCCTCGTTCTTTCGCTAAAGTTCCCCCCGGAAAGGTTATTTCGTAGTACATGCTAAACGCTGCTAGCGGAAGATAAACAGAAACTGTGTTCAACATGGCAGAGGTAAGCTAACGATGATTGTCACTCTGTGCTTCACACAGTCAGTGGCGTGTGAACACTTCACTCCCAGTGTCGCAGTGTGTTGCGGGGTTCTGGCAGTATGTCTGACCGGAACACAGCAGGCACGTTGAGCAGCGTTAGCCTGCTAGCTCACCGGGCGGTCGGTGACCTGACTGGTAACGTTTACTAGTAACGTTAGTATTTAATAACTGCTAACAAGCTAGGATACTGAGAAAAGTGCTCATATGTGCCGCAGTGTCGGCAGTGTTGTTATAACGAGGAGCCGAGCTGCGTTCAATGAGTGCTGGTTCCACACAGTGTCGGTCTACACAACTGGACCACCGGGCTCAAACTGGCTCCAGGGAGGACAATAAGTACATCATAAAAACCTGATCTACTCACGGGTTAAAGATGGTAATGTTAGGGAGGATAGTTGGTCGCAGTAGATCTTCTGATTGTAAACACAAGCTCACAACAGCTTCAAACAGAGCCAGTGTTTAAATGCTCCATCCGTGGAGACAAAAGACAGGGACGTTCGATGGTGGTCTGGTGCTGAAAGGAGAATACGTCCATAAACCAATGAATCCGTGCCAGATGCTCATAGGTCATTTAAGTTAAATGTGAGACATCACCTGGTTTCCAGATCATAAATGACAAACAGGCATTGTGAACATGAGCAAGTGAACAAGTGTTCCTAATAACTGTGACAATGTGCACCAGGACCTGAAGCAGCTCAGTGGAATTCAGACATCATTTTATTATGTTCCAGCAGCTGTTTTTTCTTTTGATTGTGCACATGAGACCGTGGCTTCATGTCACTGATGAAGATTGTGACAGACACATGTGCAGAGTGCAATAGACCAAGAGACTGATGAGAGAGAGAACTAAAACCCTCTGGCATCAAAGTTCATTTCAATATATTTCTATGCATTCATCTTTGTCTTTGCACTTTTTAAAACAGGCCTAACCTAAACTCTGCTGTAATTCCTTCTTATCATTCTGTGTCTATAAATCTGCCAGGAACCCAAAACACCACAAAACAACCCAGACCCCTATACAAGTGTGCTAATCTTTAGTGGTGATCCTTCAAAATATTCAATAATACAATTTAAGGTTGTACTGTTTCACTATTTATACACACAAATACAGCAGAAAGCTATCCTGGAGGCAGTTTACATGTAAAGTGATTTTACTCCAACTTGTTTTTGTGCTTTATATATTGATAGTTTAGATTTGTCTCAAAGAGTTACAGACAGAAGTGAGATACTGTGTGAAAGCCCCTCACCGGCCCCAACTGCTGTATATAGTATATAAATGAAGTTATGTTACTGTCAATGAAACATGCTCAGTGTGTTCCCTGACACACAGACCATCCAGACCGGTACTGTATCAATGTATGACCATGTATCAATTGTTCTTCACAGACTCACAGCCTACAGGACATGAGGCAGCAGGCAGCCATCGCTGCCAAAGTCTTCCTTCAGAGAGATTACACCAACGGCACTGTGTGCCAGTTCCAAACCAAGTTCCCCTCTGAGCTGGAGACCAGGGTAGGTTACACCTCTTCATTGTGTTCTTCAGAACGACAGTCACACTAACACGCTCATACATGTTTCCATGACCTCTGTCCTGTTCTGTGGATGAGTTGACACTGGTGTTCAGACTGGTTTAAGGAATAATCCTGTGTAGGGCTGGTCAGTATGACCAATGCAAGAAGATTAGAACATGATTGAAACAGTATATATTTTTTTTATGCACGTTGTAACAACTGGATTTTAATGTAGTCATTTTACACTTCATGCAAAACATTCTATATATCCACTTACTATTCATAGTCACAGGGAGAGCTGGCAACCTTCCCAGCATGCACTGTGAAAGGCAGAGAGACACCCTGGACCAGGTCACTAGATCCCTCCCAGGGCTTATATCTGGAACCCTCTGGTTCAGTTTCTGAGTTCACCTGAGCTACGTGTCTCGAGTCTATGAGAGGAAATCCAAGTGGAAGTAGAGATTTCTGGCATAACTTCACATAGTTCAAGGTCTTTTAACCACCCCAATAAGAGGGAGAGCATCAGTATTAAGGATTGTATTACCTGCAAAACAAAATGATCTTTATGATACAGTGCCTATGTGTATAACACAGGAACTCCATTAAGAAGAGTAATCAGCCTTGTTGTCAGACCTTTCATCAAAATGAAACATCTCATCTCTATATTTTATACAGACAAAGTGGTGGTAATTGGGAGTTTTTACATATTACAAAAATCTTCTTAATGCTATGTGTTTTACGATGGACTTCATTCTCTTTTAAGTTTCAAAGTCCCTTCCAATTGTAAAGTGTTTTGTCAGTATGCCACACTAAATAGGCACATTTTGGGTAAAGGCCCCCTCTATACAAGCTTGGGTGCTGCCCCACAGATGCGTCAGACATGTCCATTGTTGCATATGGAGTAATGCATTACCATGGAAAAAAAGGAGAATGAATTAAACATTATAATTTAACTTGATGTTGAGCAAGACACTGCTTAAATGGTGCATTTATCTTAGCAAACCATTGAATGGATGTACTGCGGCTGTTTAGGCACTGGAACCAGAAAGGCAGCTAAAATCAATGCGAACGCCACCCGAAAGTGAAGAACACCATCAGCAGCGTCTCCAGAGGAACCCTGCTGGACTTTGTCTTCATGTGACCACACTGTGGAAGTGGGTTGAGAGCAGGCATCGGTAATGATGCGGAGGAGGAAGAACAGGTCGCCGAGACTGAGCAGCCTCCACGCCACATTAAAGACGGTGGCAGCAAAACAGTTCAGAGTTCGCAGGACAGAAAGCTTAAGTTTTGAAATGCACGCACCACATGAAAAGAGCAGCTTCACAACACTCAAACCACTCACTGGTGGTTTATTGGCACTTCCCTCTTGATTGGGTGGTCTCCCATGTTTTCTGGTAGGATTCAGTTCTCACACACAAACACACTGAACTGCTGGACGAATGCTCCCCCCCCCAGGAAATAAAAGCTTAAGTCCCCTATCATAAAAAGTTCTTTCCACATATATTTTTTAATGTTTTTCTGTAAACCCAGTTGATGAAATATGTAGTGAAAAGCCAAGCTGGTTAGTAGCTTTCATTTTAAGGACAGTCATTTGTGTCACTTTGTCAGGATGTTTGCAGAACATATTAACCTCATGTTTTGTTTACCCCAGCCGTATAGTTCAGGACTTGTTTTGCAGAAGTTTGCATGCTGTAACATCACATTCTTGCAGACAATTATCTTAGGCTGTGGGATTTATTATTTTTGGGAGCTCTTTCCTGTTTTAATGCTGTTGGAGAGCTGTGCCAAAGAACTGGGAAAGCACTCAGTGTTCTAAATGTATTTGGCAGCCAGATTGCCAAACCATTCAAGAGAGTATCATTCATTTAAGAACTGACAATTTTCACTGATCTGTGTCTAATATTTATTTCCTTGGTTCACATTACACTTAGTGACAGTTACAATTAAGACAATATCCTCTCTTCCACGCTTGAATTTGTAAACCCTCTTCAGCCATGCATTCTCATCTAACATTTTTGGAATGCTAATATGGCTGCGTCAGACGTAATGGAAAGATGCTCAGGCGGAGAAATGTGGTTTGAATCGCAGCCTCTGAATTGGAAAATGAGAAAGAGAACAAAGGCTCTCAATGGCGGGTACCAAACACGCCTAAGACCACTGATGTGTTGGAGCTTGTTGTTGCATTCCTCGGGCACAAGGGAGCAGAACACTGGAGGGTTTACAGAGGCTCAGGAGGCCCCTGGCTAGCTCCTCGTCTGGTCTGGAGGCTCCTTCCCCCCCCTCCCACTTTAAATCAAAGAGAGATCACCAGATCCATTCTGGACACCAGCATGGGACTAGTGTCAACACCCCAGTCAAAACAGCCTCCGAGTCCAGCAGCACTCCACCCTCCATCAGTCTTTCCTGCAGCAAGCAGTCGTTTCAGGAATTGTTGAGAAACGCTGGTTTGATTATCAACCACTATGTGTGCCAAAAGCTGTCTGCAGAACAGCAGAGATGCATCTTTATGTTCTTCGAGGTGTGCCTGTACCACTGGAGAGGAGAAACCATAAAGATTCCTTCCTGGGTTGTCACTGTGTGTGTCCGACTTTCAGCGCGTTTGTCCTGTCAGTTTTTAAGTGAAAACATTCACAGAGCATATGGCCATGGCATCCTAATAATTCCAGGAGGTGTTTCCAATGTGGGAAGGAGGCCCAGCATTCCCTTGATGTATGACCAGTCCAAGAAAATTCAGCCGCTCATTTATCTAGAGATGGAAAGAAAAGGAGAAAACGATCTGCTGCTAATAGGACCAGTTCCACTCGAATATCCCAACAGAGGCAGAAAGCACTCCTGCCACACTACTGTCCAAACACAAACCTGGCTCTGTGCCTCGATCTAATGACTTTAACCCCTTTGGTCTTTTCCCATCATGTACTCCAGATTGACAAACAGCAGTTTGAGGAGACGGTGCGGACATTGAATAACCTGTATGCTGAAGCGGAGAAGCTGGGAAGCCAGTCGTATATTGAAGGCTGCCTGGCCTGCCTGACGGCGTACACCGTCTTCCTGTGTATGGAGACTCACTATGAGAAGGTGAGAGACATTTCACCTGCATAGATGCATACAGTTCGCTCAGCAGTCAGTCTTAATTTTGGTCATAAAATCAAAAGTCTGTGATTTTTAGTCGCATTTCGTTATCCTTAAAAAGATTTTTTGTTTAGTCATTTTACTCAATTTTCACTAACAAGAAATCTTAACATATCAGTTCTGTTGTAGTCATCAATAAAGTATTTGCCAAAAACATTTTAGCCAAGGACTTAAATCAGTTTTAATATCAAGTAAGACTTGCACAGAAAACACAGAGAAGTAGTTATTTATAAACCCTTACTTTGACGTGGAAATAATTTAAAGCAAAATCTTTACTTAATTTAAGAGCAAAGGGATTTTCCTGCTGCTTATGTCAGGGTTTTGCAGTTTTGGGAGCATATGCGCCCAAGCCAGTGGTGAACTTTGCATTAGCTTTATGAGCAATGTGATAGGAATGAATTACCAGATGCAAGGTGTTTTGAATTAAAAACAGAATGCAATGTTTCATCATGAATAGTGTCTCAAATTACAAAGATGTAACCTTGGCTGTTCCTGACTAAACCCTTGTTTGTGCGAGCTTTAACAAGGCGAAATTGCTATGGCGGTTCAAGTTGATTTGAGATTTATAGATTACAGGTTCATTAATTACAAATTGGCCTCTTAGAACATGCATAAGCAAGGTTTCTTATCCTCAGTATCTTTTATGAACCCAACGTAAGCACACCATCAGAAACGATATTAAGACTAAGTAAGCAGAAATCAGTAGAAATTACCATTTGTCAAAATGACAAAAATGATATCACACTTGGGGACAAACAAGATAATGGGGTTGGGATGATCTTTTCATCCAGTTTCAGTGTCAAAATTTAGCAACGGTGGAAGAAAATGCACATTCTGGCTATGTGTTTTTCAGTGTGCAGTAATCCTTCAGTTCACCATCAGTGAGTGCCAATCAGCTTATTACCAACAGGAGCACCTAGTGGCTACCTGTAGTTAGAGGCGTCCGAAGACCTGCCTCACTGAACACTTCAGAGAGCCCTTTCCCAACATTTCAACAGTAAATCCCATTAACCCATCAACCAAAAACCAAACTATACAAACCCACTTCTGACAAGCAAACAGATAACGTAGTAATGTCATTTTTTACATTAGGGTTAGTTTCCAAACAACCAATATGGGCAACAACATAACAACTACATAATGAACCGACACATCACCATTTAAAAACTAGATTGTCAGAACATGAATCAGCTGTCAGACATGTTGATCTCACCCCACCTGCTGCTTCTCAGTTTAGAGAACTAATCATTGTTTCCCAACTCAAGTGTGTCTGTGTAGAAAAAGTGATTAGAGGTGGTAATCTTAGAGGACTACTATTTCATTGCGAAGCTTAGTGGATTTTCACATTAAATGCCTTGTCTCTAGTTCATTTCAATAATGAGGTCTCCTTTCCTGTAATAACTGTAATAAACAACATTTACACGTATCCATCATGAATCCCTGCAGTATAAGACAAATCACAGTGTAAGATATTTCATTGTAGAGTACCACAGATATGGTGGTTCATTATCTAACTAATAAAACTGTAGTTAGTCTTCCTGAAATATCAGAAATCATTTTATGATTTGCAAATCCTAACAAACTTAAAAAAAATAACTCTGCTACTCTGCCATCATGGCTGTACACTCTTTTCACAGCAAAATGTAGTCCAAATATCCACCTGTTTTTCTGCAAAGCCCTGCTGTTGCTGTCATTTAGTTTTTCATCACCTGCTCACTTGTGCAGGCTCCTGACACCGTAGGGTGCGGTTAGCTTCAGGCTCCAGCTCTGTTGGCAACGTGCCTGCTACTGGGAAGACAACCCAGGCACATAGGAAGAGAAGTCATGGTTCAGAAAAATCTGTCATTTCGTGTGCTCCTTTTTCATCACAAAAATACATATGGATTTTGTTTTATGTTTGTGTTTTTTTTTGTTTATTTCAGTTCAGATCTTTGTTGTCCCTCGAGGGGAATTTGATTTGCAGCAGAGGGCAGAAAACACAAACACAACATAGAAGGAAACATTTTTCATCAATAAAATCATAGAAATGTAGTTTTTGTTTCATAAAATCTTTTTCCTCTCACCAATGGCTCATCCTAACCATTAAAAGTAGGTAGTTAAGCAACATATTAACAGTTCTTGATAATAAAATGGACACTTGTAGCATAGAGTGTTAAAAGCTGTTTTGTACTAAATGTTGCCACCGAATGTCTGGTCAGGTTCTATAGTTCCTGATTTCAGTTATATTTTTAACGATCTATTTTATTTAAGTTCTTGTTCAACTGCTTGTGTTGAGTCAAGTTTAACGTTTCAGAAGTTTGGCTTCTTCTGTTTAATTAAATTAAATGATTTAATTAATAAAAATTAGTATTGTACCAAACCCCAAACAGCTATATAGCATATGGGCACTAGTACAAATGTCCAGTGATACCCAGGCCTAATAATGACCATTCATTTTAGAAACAGGGTGTAGAGATCCCGGATCTTGCACTGGCTTCTGCATGTAGATATGTTAACGACGCAGTGTATGGGTGACATTGGAGATGACTGAAATGGATTAGTACTTTAAGAAGTTGTGTTGCTGCTGTGTGGAAGCTCTTAGCTTGGCTGTAAATCAAATAATTTTATGACCTATGAGAGCTAGCAAATAAATATGATTTGTGCACATCTAAAATCCCTTTTGGCCCACTTCATATGGACTTGAAATGGATCTGCATGTCAGTGGTCCTTGCCTGTTCTATGAATTTGTCATTTAGTGGACAGGAGTGAACTGGGATAAAAACATTTGGCTTAGTTTGGGTTTTATGAGTGCTCGTAAAGTCATGCAATTTAAATGGACTGGTCGTTACCAGAGAAAAACCAGAGTCTGTTATTCAACTTTTCAGCTCAAGAATGTGGTAGATTTGGCTAGATGGGTCCTCTGGTTGCCTACTTAGTCGGACAAAGATTGGCTAGCTTGATTCCAGGTAGCAACAGTACCTACTATAGAAAGAAAAAGAGCACTAACACTTAACTCAAATGATTGGATGACAATTAGTTGATAGATATCTTCAACAGTATTGTTAATTTTTTGATCTTTTAATTTAGTTATCAAGCAAAAATTGTGGTTTTGCACTGTTGCTCGGAAACGAGTGAAGAACTTGTGACGGGAAGTTTTGACTAATTTAGGTAATGTGCTAGACTGTTTGAGCCAAAGGTATAAACCTTTAAAAACTCACCTACAATTCTTTAGCTTTGTGCTTTCAGTGTTATTTGGGTGGAACTCAACTCTTTTCCTGCAGCTAATAAAGTGGTGCTCAATGACGGAGTCACAGCAATGCTCAAACATTAGCAATATTTCAAAAACCTCCATTTACACCTCACATCTTAAAAGTAAATATAATATCAGTTGACTGATGTTAGCTATATTCATCAAATAGCCCATTATGTACATAAAACTGACAAATGTGGCAAATCTGCACAGTTCTTACCGGTAACAGTGTATGGAATTTGAATGACATGATCCTGCCTAGCCAAATCTACACTTATGTGACAATCCATAGCACAACACTACTCTATAGAGCGTGATTAGAAATGTCCTCTGAACACAAGCAAGCGTGCAAAAACATTGTCTAGATAAAATTGGCATAGATACAGTTTGCTCAGTAACAAAAATGTATCGACATCCAGCTCTAGTCTCATGGCATGAAACAAAGCTAGCATGGGGTAGACAGAAAAATGGAGGATCTTTTTAGAACAGTATTAAAGTTGAAAATGAAAACTTGAGTTGTGTAAATACTAAAGTAAGAGATTGAGATTCTTGTGTCTACATGTACTGTTATAATTACACCAGTGAACATGTGAGTGTGTTTGCTGTGCCCTTTTTAGGTTTTGAAGAAGATTGCAAAGTACATTCAGGAGCAGAACGACAAGATCTACGCACCACGAGGCCTCCTGCTCACCGATCCCATCGAGAGAGGCCTGCGAGTCGTATCCTACTCTTCAGTGTCTGTTGTAGCCAGGAAATACTTAGTTCTCCCTTCCACAGCCTTAACTCTTGAGCCTTGTTTAACTTTAAATAAACTGTGAACAATGACCCACTAAATAGATGAATTTAAGGCATTTATTTGACTCTGTACTTCAGAGGAAACACAATAGTAGACTTAAACTCAGACTGCCAACCTAACAAACAAATTAGAAACACAGTCAATGTTTTTACAATAAAAAAAACAACCTTGTTATGCGAGAATGAGCATGTACGGGAAAGAGGAATGATATATTGAGTATTTTGGGTAAGTTTAACTTGTTAAGCATACCCTGAGATCAGGAAATGTGAATGTAGTCCCACCACAGCCTTAAGTAGAACAAGGAGCTTTCACAATGACCTAATAGACATAGTGATTTACAGGCCTTCTGCCCCCACCGCGTCTTTCCCTGTAACTGCTGAATGAAAATGGAAAGCAGCAGTCCGGGCAGCTTACAGGAAATCCAGCGCTATGTAGGGATACCCTGTAAAAACACCAGATAAAAGTTAGTATGTAATCTATAGCATCTGCATAAAATCAGCGGGTGCACCAACATCCTGGCTGTACCAGTGTTTGTGAGCGAGTGTGTGTGTGCGTGTGGGGTGACTCAACATCCCAATTAATTGTAACTGGGCGGCAATGAGAGATTAGGGATAACAAAATATGACTGAAATTGTTCACAGCTGAGCTTTGTTCCCCCTCTTGCCTATGATTTTACAGGGTCGACAGTGATCTGGATTATTTCTCCGACACTGTCGGGCTGCTGTGCTGACTTTGGCACAGGAGCACCGGGAGATTGACAGGAATGTCTCACCTGAACTGTTGTTTTAACATTCGAACCAAGGAAACACGATGATCGTATTTGTAACTGTCTAATGATGTGACTGCTAAATACTGCCATCTGAGCATTCACAATTCCCTCCAAGTCTGAGGGATTGAGACCTTTTTTTAAAAAGCTAACCTGCTGAGTGGGTTGCATTGTTGTCGTTTTGTCCCAGCTGTGATTTAAAGGACCAGTGTGTAGGATTTAGTGGCATCTAGTGGTGTAGTCACCCTGACTTTCTATGCGCAATGGGGAAACTACAGTGGCCACAAATGTGTGACTAACACACAAAGCCCTATCTAGAGCCAGTGTTTGGTTTGTCTGTTCTGGGCTACAGAGACATTGCAGTTCAACATGGAGGCCTCCGTGAAATGCGACCCGTGGCATCTGTAGAAAAGGCTTATTCTAAGGTACTGAAAATTATAAATACAAATATTCATTAATGGCATTTTACAGTACATTTTACAATACTAGTAGCCTAGTATTTCCTATAAATATAAACCGAAACTTTCACTATGCAAACATTTGATTTGGCCTCCACTGTCACTGATATTCACTGAGTACTCTCCGTCTTTATGTGTATATGTGTGTGAGTGTGTGTGTGTTCTTCGCCTTTCTCAACAACCATTCATCTAATCGATTTTACATTGGTGGGTGTATTTCTGGGGATGTAAGGACGTGCAGTGTCGAATTTGGTGCAATTTGGACTCAATATCAACAAACTTTAGCAAAAACAAACGATCAGCGCAGCAGCGGTTGATTCTCTCCTGCCGGCTGCTGAAAAGAGCTGTCAACTGAACATTCGATCACACAGCACAGTGGAGGAAGAGATGCAGCCGCAGTTACACATCTGTGTAAACAGGAGTTTACTATAACGACCAGTCAGTCAGTCAAACCTCTCTTTCTTTTCCCTCTGTTTCACACAGTTATGCGTTTAGCTTGTCATCACAGTTGTGTGTCTTTAGGACACAGCATTTGTGTTTTATTGATGTTTAAAGGTATGCTATTACATGGCTTTTGTTTTTTTTTTTGTTTCTGGTAGTTGTTATAAATGGCTGGGATTCTCGAATATTAACATCCATATTGACCATAAAAAAAAGTAAAGTGTAAACTCTGATGAAAACATACCTATGAATATTATATTCCATTTCTGACAATAGATCGTCTTAAATGTTACACACTGGACCTTTTTAAAGAACTGTAAGAACCGTGCATGTTAGCTACTCTGTCGTAATTGGAATTTCAGTACGGAGGTGTTGCCTTGGCTCAGTCTGGTCACTCGCCGTGGAAAGTGGAAGTAAGCAATTAGTCTAGCTTTTGCTAAAGCGAGCGAGCTTGTTGAAAAAGGAAACACAAACAGCTTGTATCAGTGTTCGTATGATTTGCAGGGCTATGACATGCAATTCAGACCCTGAGATGCCCGTCAGTTCCGGCCATGGGAAGCACCCACCCAGAAGCCTGCAGACGCTGTTCCATAAACATGTCCAAAAATGGAAAAATATGCACTGCATGGCTGCAGTATCATTATAGTTTATGTTACTTATGTACAAAGTGAGGAGAATGCAGATTTCAGTTGGCTTTAATTGAATGTAAAGTGAACTTTGCTTTATATGCTTTTCCTTGACTGAATCCTGTTAAGATTGAGGTCACCATCTTTGAAGACAGAAGCCTGACCAGATAAAAGCTGCCACGGTGAGTCTCATAATTAATATTCCATGTATAATGAGGACTTCTCTTACTAGTACTGATTTGGTGCTGGGCTATTAAGTATGTACAACACAAGAAATAACTTGGAAAGCGTACAGATACATTTTTCCAATTCTGAAACAGACATTTTCCTCTTAATTTTTTTGGAAAGTATTGCAAAGATGAGGGCTTGAGCCAAAGAGCTGTAATAAAAGAGGGTTCACTCTTTATGTGTGCCATTGCTTTCATGCAGAATGCCTCCTCTGCATTCAAAGAAAAATCCCACATCAAAGTTTAAAGCGCCTTCATCTGTGAGTAATATCAGCAAACTGCTTTACAGTCAGGAGGCCTGTTTCAAGCATTTAAAGGATCATTCTGCTGACTTTGTGACTTATTGTTGCACGGTGCTCAGTGTTTTGTCAGTTACTCCACTGAAGGCTGTACAGTACTCACATGAAGTACTATTAGAGTGCTGCTGTCCAGAGCTCACGAACGAGCCAAACCCAGCAGTCGAACCCGAAAAGTGATTAAGTGTCCTTTCAGCACAACAGCACGCTCACTGCACTTACATGTCTTTAAGTAGCTATAATCAAACAATTATCACATTTCAATTCAAATAGCCCATTTCCTTGTTTACTTTGCCGGCCGCCGGGCCTCTACCGCATTCATTTCATATTGGAGGAATTGGCACAGTCGGCTTTCAGGGCCTCAGTTTGAAAGGGTTGCTCGTCCTGCAGTGAGATACTGGTTGGATTTGTCTTACAAGCTTACTTACATGTTTTTTTATTTACTGAAACGGTCTCACTTGTATTGATACATTAACAATTAGCCATAAACAAACCCTATATATATATATATATATATATATATATATATATATACACACACACACACACTCTATACGTTCTCATGATTTTATTTGTAAATATATATAGCTATATTATAATATTAGTAAATTCGTATTTACTGAATATTTGATAATAAAGCAATACCAACAGCAACTCAAAGTAGTGTTAAGGTTACGTCCATATTCACATTAGCTCTGCTTTTTTTTTATAAATGTCAGCGTGCTGCCTGCATGTTTTCACACTTTGTCTCAGCTGTTTCGTTGCTGCTTCTTGTCTACCTCTCAGTGGATTGTAGATGAACTTAGCACATTAATCTGTTACTGACATTCCTGACAGAGACAGCCTGCAAGGTGCTTTATATTAATGGTAGTGAATAAGGTCAAACAGATAAATCAACTTCTGAACGAGAGACATTTTGGGCAATGGAGTGTACGGTTTTAGTATTTAGGAGATACACAAATTGAAAAATAAACTAGTTAGCCTACTGTTTTAATTTACTTTGGGCGTCTGTCACATTATTGTTAGTTTTTATTTATTGAAAATTAAATACATGTTGTCATAGTTCTTACTTTCTATTTATTTTTTCTCTTTTTATTCATATTCTTCTGCATACTTTTCTTTGACAGAAATAACAAGATTTAAGAAGAAGAATGAATTAACTGGTTCAATTGTACTTTCAGCACTAAGTCTGACCCAGACCCATTTTGTAGTTATCCATCTCATTTTGACAAAGCACAAGTACCATCCAGTACAGAGCTGCAGACAGACAGCAGCAGTGTTTCCAATCACAGCTCTTGGAGTTTTCTTCTATCATTGCTCTGGCTGTAAATAAAAAGGAAGGATTCCAGTGCAAAAACCTTTCCTTTCATAGACACAGTATCTGCATTTCAATGTGATAGGCGGGACAGTGTCTGAGCTAGCTAGAGAGAGACTGAAATAACATAAGACTGCTTCAGTATAGCTCATGAGTTTATGCTCTGAAGTGAACTGCCTAAATAGAATTTTACTGAGCAACCATGGAAGCCATACACTGGTTAGTCTTAACTGTACACTGGGTACAATGTTAGAGCCATGCAGGACCACATGATTACATAGTAACTTAAAACTTTTATGCCTTTTACTGAGGCATTAAGTGTTGAAGCTTTCAATATATTGTAGGATTTCAATATGCATATTTGTCCAAAGAGGTTGCACAGAACTGTGTATTGGCAAGAATCTGGATACATAGGATATATATCACAGTGCATGGGATTTTGATTCCATACTGTAATCAAGGCAATATACATATTTTAAAAAACTGCCGTAGTATAAAAAACACACCAACATATGCAAAGAATCTGATCAAAAAGAAGAAGTTTACTTTTTTATGCAACCAGAAGAGTGGGAGATGCATTTTTATTTATCACAGTCCCTGTAACATCCATCATAGCCCTCAGTTTAACAAAATATATCAAATATATTCTTACACTCCTAAGGCTGTATGCTGGCTAGCTAGAAAACAACTTAAACAGGGTTTTACTATCATTTACATCCACCTCATCATTTCAGCAGCAGCTGTCTCACGCCTATCTGAATTATGTTGCATTGATGCAGTGGTCCGAGGGATCATCACAGACTAAGATGGTTTAATTGTGCTAACTTGTGTGTAAATGTATGGTAAATTGTCACGCGTGTCACTGATAAAACTGGTTAGCATTTCAAGTGGCGATGAGGTTTTGAAGTATGAAAAGGGTCTTACAAAAGGTAAACAATTTAAGTTTAGGATTCCTGCATATAGCCTTGTTTATTATTCATGCAACTTCATCTGTTAAAATGTGTTCAATGTCACCTTGATGCAGAATTTCTCAACTGCCAGCATAAACCCCAAACATTACTGCTCTGTTTCCAATCTTCCTTCCTGTCCCTTAATTGTATTACGCTGGAAAGAGGAAGAGCTTAATAAGACCAACTCATACAGCAAGTCACCAAATCTGATTAAAATATAAGGGCGCATCATTGATTTGAAAGGAAACTTATTCTGGGAAATGTTTTCCAACAAAGACAATATTTTTTTCCTTGTTTACCCTGTTATATAATTTGTTTCATTAAGAGCATTCCTCAACAGTTATCATTCCATGGTAGTTATGTACAATCCCGCAACGTTTTGTTTGAATGCTAAAACACTGTGAGACAGTACAGTGTGATCGTCAACCACAGATGGCTTTTATATGTCTGCAGATCTTTCACCGTGGTAGACGCCTCACGGTTTTTGCCTCAGGAGCACATCTCATCCCATAAATTGTTCCAGTCTCTGTTACAGTAAATCCCTTCTTTTCCTCTTGTGTACAGAATAAGGCAAGGAAGCTCATTTTTCTGGTGTCGTCCTAGGATGTGCTGGGCCCAGATCATACTGAAAAGTACTTTGTGTAGAGGCTGGACAGGGCCCAGTCTGCACTGCAGCGTAGACACCATCTTCAGGCAGAGTGAGACTTACCCCATAAATATTTTACCTATGGGGAATGTTGTGTTTGGAAACTTTTTTGAGACCACAGACCCCTGTGGATGGATAAACCATTGCCCTACTACCGTACAGACGCATACGGGGATTAATCTTCTCGTTTGAAATTCCTGCCGAGCGCCTCGATACATATACATGTCCTGTTGAGGAATGTAAACCCTGGACTTTTATAAGTAGCTGTTGAGAGAAAAGTGCGTTGGAACTTTGCCATGGCCAAAGACAGGGTAAACCACAGACTGAACGCACATACAGTATATCAATCCTTCTCAGTGTTTCAGCCTCTTTATCCTGCCTGGGTGTCTTCTCTGTCTCCTCCAGGCTTAGTCTGATGCATCAGTGTATCAGACCGATATCAGCCTTGTATTAAAACCCATATTGGCCATTAAGTCGCCATTAGGCTGTCACATTTTGATCGGGATAGAGCTTCCTGTATTACCAGTGTCGTTTTTTAAGCGTCTATAATCAGTATTCTTACACGAAACAATGGATCACATGACTATGCACTCTTTACTACAAGCAATGCATTTCACATAGATTCTCACCTAACTCTGTAGTTCCCGTCATCTCTACACAGAGTTTTAGTGCCTTTATTTGCTCTGGCAGATGGATCTGGCCATTCAGTTGGATTTCCACCCATCCTGGATCTGGTCGCGCTGATCACAACTGTTTATCTAATTTGCAAATTGTTCTGGCGATGCCAGGCTAGTAACTTTACAGTTTTGGTTCGCTTTCACCACTCTCAGCAAGCACTAAAAAAACCCAGCATACACTACCTGCCCAGCACTAAACTGCAGTTAGCAACTAGTTAGCTCTTAAAGAGGACTCTCATTCATCAGGTGGCTAGAAACATGACTCCAGATAAGTGCTAATTTTGATCCATTTCTGCAGGATGTGTGAATACAGTTTGGCCACTTTGGGTGGAAGAAAATCAGGAGCAAAGTTAACGCAGGTTTAAAGCTTCAGTTGTTATTTGATTTACTCCCTATATTTTTGTTTCAACTACTGACATACAGTATTACCTTATAAAGTTCTTATGGGGAACAAGTTGTCAAAGAATAGCCCTGTTTTGGTCTCTGGCTAATTAGCTTACTTGATGACCTGCTATGTTTGCCAGTGAGTAGTTAACTTTGTACACTACCTGCACCAAATGAGAGACAGACAGAGATTCGGGCAGTGAGGCTAAACTAAAACAGTTGCAGGCCAGATAACCAAAACAGTGAGCTGAAAGAGGCTGAAAAGCTCTATAGAGCTGAAGGGAATGGCAGAGTTGGATGATAATTCTCTGGGGGTTCATAACTACAAATCCCTTTTACATGTGACATGTTACACAGTGACTTTATCCATTGCATAGAAAATATTGATTAGGGTAGCTTTAAGTGTCCATGATTTGGAGAGATTCTCCAAAAAAAAAGAGATTTTCCACTCTGCTCAAAATAAATCTGTGGTTGAAACCTTGTATGTTTTTTTTCCAACTTATTTATTTTGTTTTAATTGTTTGAGCCTTTTTTTTAGCTAGAACATAAACTGAAATGTTGACTTATTATTGGCCCCTAGCTGCTCCAGAACAAAAAAAAAAACTGCTGGTATCAACCCTCCTCACGTATCTATCAAGCTGTCCTCTCACATCCTCTCTGCTTCCCCGTTATGGCTGAAGGCCTAGCAGGCTTAAAGAATAATTTTTTTTTTTGTTTGGCTGGGAGCCTCCCAGTCGGAGGGCCGAACAGCGTGATGGATCAGCCTCTGGTGGGATGACTGCTGTAGAAAAACCGGTCTTGGCCCAAACAGCTCCCGACTGCTGAGCCATTCATTCAGAGGCAGATGGCACAGAGTTGGTGTCCTGGCATCTCGTGCAAAAGCCATTCAGCTCCTGATAAGGTGTCGCTTGGCTCCACGTAGACGCTCTCCGCCTGACCACAGCACGCCAACAAACCTGTAAATTAGGCTGCACACATGAGAATATTTAGTGTCAGTGGGGAATGTTGGACAAGGTAAATGCAGAAATGGTATTCATCATTACTGTGTTGTTCTTTTCATTGTCTGAAATTAGTTCTTCCTAAACTGCCAAGAATATTTTTACAGGCCAAACCAATAGACATTTTTCATTGAAATGTGTTTAAGCACATTTGATAAAGCATTCAGAGAACATTTGTACAGCACTTAGGTCAACATTTATACATTCTTCATAAAAAAACCTGACAGAACTGTATCTGCTTTTGATACCAGCACTTTTGGAATATAAATGCTCTGTATTTGATGCTTGTTTCAACAAACTAAGCATCAATTGCAGTGTTTTGCAATGTACTCTGTGTGACTGAGACAGCTTAGTTTAAATTGTTGTGTTAAGCCACGCAATCTCACTGAGTTCTCTGTTTATAGTGAGCCAGCAAACAGATCTGTAAATTAGGATAAATCCTCAATAACTGTGGCTGTGTATAAAGGTAAAATACACTCAATCAAAAACTTCCTGTAGATGAAAATGGAAAAGAGTGTTACATTATATACAGTGGTGTGTTCTTTGACAGCTTTCCTAAAATTAGATTAAATAAAAAATTGCAATATATAACCTTGCTTAGAGTACGGCAATATATTGAATGGTAACCCCTGTATCATGTTACATATATCGCCAGATTATTCCAGTTTAAGAGTTGGAAGCAGTCAATAGTTGAACGTCAGACAAAGTGTAAGCAGTAAAAGCAGTTGAACTCTTTTAAAGTACGAGATGAAAAGCAGTTAAACCCTCAGCCATCAGTGAGTAAGAGCTGAATGGTCACTTCAAGTGGAAGTCTCTGCCTAACGCTGTACTTAACTTTATTAATGTTCTGTTTAGGTGAGCCACTTTAGGGGCACTCTTACTGTGCATGCTGACTACTGCCATGGTTTGCTGGTGCGCCTAAACAGTCATCATTATTGTTACGCATGTGCTTTTCTTGTTTATGACAAATCAGAACCTCTGTTGTGAAAAGGCTTTATTTAATGCTCGCTCAGTGTCCCGTCGCTAACTGTTTTCTCTCTGTTTCTGTAGCAGCTGTTTGGCTGAGCGAAACTACAGAGCCTGCAGCAGCCCAGAAGCAGTGCCCACCTCCCTGAGGACCAGCCAGACCTGCACCCTTAATACTGCGTCTCTACAATCTATCCCTTTTCCACTAACATTATGTGCATGTCCCAGGTTTGAGATATCATACCCGACACTTATTCAGCTATTATTTTATCCTTATGTGACATCCCTTTCCCTACTCATTAATCAAGGGTTAAAGTCTGTTTTATGCTTCTATTCGACAAGAAAAGGATAACTAACTTACACAATGTATTGACATTCAAACCGTTATATTTTATTTTATTTTATTTATTTTGGACTTAAATCAGCTTTTTGGAATTCCTAACTTTTGTATATTTCTTTCCTTTTCTGACACTCCTTTTTGAATAATGAAGCCAACACACAGGGTAACATTTTTATGAAGGACTATGGAACTCAACCCACACCCATGCTTTAAGTGATTGTCTTGGCAGAACTGAGGATATCATTTAAATCAAACAGAGAACTCTGGTTATTAGTGTGATTTGCTGCATGTGCCACACCTCACACTTTGTTTGCTTTACTCTTATTCATGTATTCTTGCAAGGGTGCTTGGTAGTTTATCGTCTCTCCTGCATGTTTCCTTTGTAGTGTTTGACCTTAATATTTAACTGACAACTGAACCTTGTCAGAATCTAAAACATTCCAGTCAAACTGTCAGATTCTAACCTTAATATACGTCTTTGATTTAAGAGATTATTTCTGAAAAACCAAAACTCGTGCTCGCTCTGTATTTAGCATGTAATATTGTTAAAGCTCACTTTTTTTGTAAACTGTGCTATGCATAGTGTTTGGTGACTACTGTTGATTTTTGACTCATGTCTAATAAGCATATATATTGTAACGTTGCCTTTGACCGAAGTATTAAAAGTGCTCTTGTTAGTTAACAGTGCCTGTAATGGCTTTGAATGTTGCCTTTGTTAAAGTCTAAAGGCCCGGTCACACCAGGAAACGAAAAACATTTCGCATCAATTGAAGTTCATTCCAACTGAATCGTTAGTGAAATTAGTGGAATTACTCGCGGGACAATCAGAGCAAATGTTTCACGTTGAGTTCAGCTTTTGTGAATTTGACCTTCAGATTTGCATTGTTGTCAACTAGCAAGCCTCTTGACCAGTGTTGGGCTACTTACTTAACATTTTTTATTTATTACTCATTACTCTTACCAATAATAATTAGTTACACCACTAGTTATTACTTTTCTGCTTCTCCCCACAAAAGTAATAGTGTCCATTCTCCCCAAAAATTCAGACTGACTACTAAAATCTAATTTTGTTTGTTAAAATCGAAGTAATGGAATATTTCTAGCTGCTGATGAAAGAGTATCTTCTTCTAAACCAGTTTCCTCTTCCACAATTCCAAAGATGAATCTAAGGATGTGATTAGATTGTTGGATTTTAAATTAGTAGGGGGTGCCAAAAAAAAGTAATGTTGTATTTTTTAGAGGGTAACTGTAATATTACTGAAATGTATTAGTAATTAGTCACACTACTTTTCTTAACTGTGCGGACCTTGGAAAGCCAGACAGTCCAAAATGGTGGAAGCTAATTGACCACTTAGAGGGAAGACTCCAATCTCCAGTCACCTGGGCTAGGAGCAGAGTTAGTGGTTAGCTCGCCAGCTAGAGCAGCTCAACAACCAGCTCTGCGGGTAGTCACCGTTTTCTAGAACCACATCTTTCTTAAAGCCGTGCAGATTAATTAGTTTAACTGCAGCACTTTCTGGTGTGACCTGGCCTTAACTGTGAAATCAGTCTTGGCTTTGTTCACTTATTGTTAACAAGTGTCCAAAACCTAAGATTATGATACAATGTTATTGAAACCTTAACAAAAGGTGGAGTATGCTGTGGTACATATGGCTGGTAATGTTTAATTATGAAATAGCTACATGTATAGTATAGATTTTTGAATGCCATAGCTAAAAGAGCAACAATTACCTTCATTTCTAATTATGTAAATAAAGTTTCATGGATCATTTTTGATTTAGCTCGTACTTTATCCATCTGGAGTTCGGTTAATTGAACTTTTCTATGTTTTGGGTTTTTTTTTTTTTTCAGTTGAAATCCAATGTTTTATCAATTTAAAACTTGTATGCCAATAAATGAAATGTGTACATATTTTATACCATGATTGCTCCTAGTGGTATGTTGGTGTTGAGAGTCTATGGATATTTTACATACACAAACACACACACACACACTTGAGAAAAGAGCTACAACACACAAAGTTCCTGGTGCTTGTTAAGATTTAGAGACAAAAAGTTTCGAACTGAGAGCTGAACGAACTCCAGGACTTCATTTCAACTTGGTTCGCTTTCAAGGACGGTATTTTGTGTTGAATGCAGGAAAGCTCTCCTGAATCCACCAGAGCTGCACTATTTCTCACAGCGGAGGTGAACTCTGACCAGATGGTTATATTCTCACAGGAGCAGCAGTGATATAGTGAGGGGGCGAACCATCCTACAGTGCTTGGATCGAGGTCCATGAGCAAGATGAGACATTTCCACACTCCTTAGTGGCTTGTCTATATTTTTCTGACCCCTGACTTTTGTGGAGGGAAATCAAGACACAGAAAAAAAAATCCTAACAAGGAGCAGTAAAGTTTCGTTATAGAACATGTACCTCATTCCTCAGTGTGGTTTTTAAACAAAGATATGATATGTATTTGAACTCTAACCCGTTATATGTCAGAGATCTTATCCTAAAGAAACATTCAAAAGTGTTTGAAGAAGGAAAAAATACCAAAAAACCTAAATGATTAATTGCCATAACAAAGTGTTCTTGGTGCTTTTAATATAGATTATGGTTATGTGAAATAATAAAAAATAATTGTAGCATAAGAGAGTTTTAATCATACCATTGAGATTGAGTGTTTGCATTCTTTTGAATTAAGACCACATTTCCCAGAAACTTGATTCATTTCTTAAATAAGTAAATAATAAATGATTTGCTGAGAGGAACAAATGGGTTGGAAGCTACTTTCAGTCTGTCTTTCACTTGGCCGAGTTGCTTTGCCTGAAACTGGTCTAAGATCACCTCTTCACAGTACAAACCTTCATGGGCCTTGGGGCCAGGAGACACAGGTGTTGCAAAAAATGTTGCGGTAATTTGAATAATTGCTCTACGAGGTTGCAACTAACGATTATTTTCATTATCGATCTGTCAGCAGTTTTCTCAAATAACTGACTAACTAGTTGTTTGGTCCCTGAAATGTCAGAAAATTGTGAGAAATGTTGATCACTGTTTCCCAAAGCGACATCCTCAACATAAAGAAACTAGCGAATATTCACATTTGGGAAGCTGAAATCAGAGAAGACTCTGAAAATTGTTTGCAATTCATTTAATAGTTGACAACTAATTGGTTAATCAGCTAATCGTTGCAACTCTAAACTGCTGATTTATTTGTAACAGAACAGGGGGTCCATACCTTGTTCACCAAATGAATGAAGTGACTTTCAATTCTTTATTTTATTTGATATTTTATTAAACAAATATTATACATTTGGTGAATGAAAAAGAAAGTTTAAAGAGTAGTGTTCACAGTTCACATGTTTAGGATTTCACCTTGTGAACTAATGACTATTCAACATTTTTACAAACAGTGGGAGTGGTACTAATTTGTGTAATTTGAAACATCACTGTTGGCATATGGAAGCCAAAACATGGCACCACTGCATTTTTAAATTCATTTCCAAAATAATTTAAAAATATTTTTTGGCCTTTTATTGCCTTTAATTATTAGTGAGAGCTGAAGAGTGACAGGAAAGTGGGGATAGAGAGACACAAGGGCCACAGGTCGGAGTCGAACCCATGGCCACTGTAGTAAGGACCCAGCCTTGGTATATGGGGTGCCCCCACAATTGCATTTTAATCCAGTCTCATGTCTACCAGTTAAAGTGTTTGTAATAAAAATGTTATATAGAGCCTTTTGTGTCTTCATAGGGAGCTGTGTGAAGTCTGATGAAGGGAAACTCTAGCCCATTGCGTGCTGACACGGCAGGCACCCCAAGAACCTGCAGTGTGAATCCCAGCATACATCCTCTCACTAAAAGCAACCATACAATTTAACAAAATAATCTAACAAAAAGGTTTTTGGTGTTTTCAACTAGGGCCGCACAATATGGTATAAACATCACATTGAGATTATTTTGACAGATATTGCAATGACGATATGGTTTGCGATTGTGAGAATGATTTTTTTGTTTTACAAATTCAGTTTTTGCTGGAAAAAAACATTAGAATCACAATGAGACATTTTTTGGGGTCTGTACCAAACAAACACATTCTCCATCTTGGAGAACAAGATTTGTAGTCCAGGGCATCTCTGCAGAACTACAGTACTTCATTATACTGCGGTTTGTCACACATTTTACCTTTATCAGAAAATTGACGCTATGATTACCATATTGCAATTTTGATCATATTTCGATTAATTGTGCAGCCCTACTTTCAACCGCATGTCACAGTCAGTGGATGGAATTGGCTCAGTAAGCTTCAGAAAAACTACTGAGTGGACCAATGCGTTAAGATAAAGCCCAGAATGAACTTTCACACTCACTCAGAGAATGTGACGTTGGTTATTATTAAAATGTTGCTGGCCGCATCTTTACAGTTAATACATTCCTCACTGCTCTCTACTGAGGTTTTTCTTCTCACATATTGGTTTGTGTGTGTTTCACCTCATTACTGCCTTTGCTTTTTATTTGACTTACAAACCCATAAAACCCCCTTTTGCAACCTGAACCTGGAACCGACAGGCACACTGATTTTTTCTGTAGAAATCTGATCTACTGACAGCCGACTGTTTGTTGAAGTTTCAGTCGAGACGGTACGTTCTGCTAAAGGATAAGAATCCAGTGTTCCATTATTGTGTAAATGCAGACAAAGTAGAGAACAGACATGATGCCAGTCGGATTTCCCTCCCAGGATTTGCCCTCATCTGCATTTTTTTGAAAATGCCATGGCATTTTGACAAAGAAAATGTGGCAATTTAATAAATTGTCCTGGAAATGATTTATGGCCTATTACAAGGACTATACTGTATTTTGCAATTATTCCCATACATTCACATATTGTGGTTTTCAGCTGTTCCACTGTGGTGGAACCCATAATGACCTTTTGTTACTTTTCTGAGATGAAAAAGTAAACCAGGAAGGAACAGCACTTTTAGGATATGGAAGCACACCAACTTAAAATCTCATAAAAATGTTGACATCAGTGCCGCAGTGAGACCCCAGTCCTCTGCTTCCTTCTAGCCACACACATATAAAACATGATCACTGCTCTCAGTGGCCTCATAGAGCAAGATGTGACATTTCTCAAAGCTTGTCTGTTGACCAAACATCTGTTGTTGGAAGGAGCAAACACTAGGTCTTTCATATTATACAAGCTCCTCACCTTAATCTCCATTATATAGAAAAAAGGCTTGTACATGGACAAAAAAAAAATAGTAAGGAGTAAATACAGGGTCAGTTTATACAATTTCATATTCAAAAGTGTGATAAACGTAAAAGAAATCATCAAATAGTATATAATATCTTGCAAAAAGATGTATACAAAACCAAAACGTCGTAATTGAAAATTCAAATTCCCCTCTAATAAATGATAAACATAATTCTTAGAACCATATTAATGTTTTATCATTTTGTTTACTCCATTTGTCAGTATCCCACTGTTCTTTGCACCTTGCAAACATGGCTACTGATGATCTTTTTATTATTAAAAATATACCAATACAGACACATATCCATCTCGCCTACTAAAAAGCAGCTGAACTTTAAACATGTTACCAACGGGTTTTGAACGTCTGCCTAATCTTTTTGGACTTTGGATTTCCCACCTGCGCCTTTGGATTTGTTTGCCTGTTTGGACTGCTTTTCTGGTTTTGACCTTTGTCTGCCTCATTATTCCAGAAGCCTGGTCCAGTTTTGTACAATAAATCCTTTAACTATCAGCCAGCCTGCATTGTCTGCATTTGGGTCCAACTTTTTACTTTTACCCCCTACATTTTTACACAAATCTCTGTACTCCTACATTTTCAAAACAGGCTTGTTATTTTAGTTTTGCTGCATTTGACAGGAATTACTGATTTATTTTTTGTTAAATGTATTTTTGCAACATTGCACGCCTTCCCAACATCTATTGCATACAGGAACTACAATGGCAACATGGAGAGCACTGCACAGAAACTAGTGAAGTCTACAAAGATACAGGTCACATCCACAAAGGGCTCTGCTACAGTGGTGACAGGCGTTTAGGGCTGGAACTAACAATGGCATAATTGACTTATCTGCCATTATTATACCTAATTAAGATCCTCTGGATGAAAAGTTCTCAAGCAGAAAATTAATTTACATTCTGATCTAATTGACTCTAAATAACCATGGGATAGAGCTTCTCTAAACCCTTGTAACAGATGACTTTATATTGTTAGTGCATTTGGCACCTGTTCTCAAACATATACTGGTCTCATCTTACTGTTACTTTCCATTTAGTGTAGCAGAGCCTTTCCAGTGAGCCAGCATGCACAATGATAGCCCCCTGACTCTGTTTGACCTGAATGGAACAGAACCTTAACTAACACTGATAAAGCCTGTTAAGATCTATATACTGTAGTCCACATGGACATCAAAGAAAGTGAGTGACCCCAGCAGATTTACATTCAAGGCATTACTTGATAAAATGTACTTGTTTCCGTGGAGCATTAGACACCATATCATGCTGTATGGAAAAAAGCTGGACCTCTAGCAGCAACACAAAATAAATCTCAGAAAAAGAGCAGGGAGTGATTGTCTGTGTGTGTTGCCTAGGTGCATTTAATTGAGGATTCTCAGCAATAAATTGGACCATACCGGAATAATTCAAGCAGTCCTCTGATGACCTTGTGCTGCATGCATGGTTAGACCTGCAGTACATACTGTGTGTATATATGGCTGCATACACTGTATGTAGTTTCTAATTCAGAGCAGAAATGTGATATGAAGCACAAGAGATCAGATCGTTCCTTCCTGCGTGAATGCAGCATTTACACTAGAGACACTGCACATTTGTGTGAACCTGATAGGCTTCGCATCTCTCAGCCGTGCCGGGGCGAGTCCCCTCACAGGTCCTCCTGCTGTGAGATTCAGCTCAGTTTACACTGCAGCACAACAGATTGCCTAAACAGAGAAATGTCTGGCTTCACTCCAACATCCACAGCTAGTGTTCTCCTACAGAGAAAGCAGTCATAATTTAAAGACCGCATAAAGATTTGGGGCAGCTTACTGCCTCAGTTCTAAATGACTGTACTTATGACAGCTGTAATTCATCAGCTTTATGGTTTATTGGATGTACTCTGGCAGAAAAAGTATAATTGGACTTTACTGTAAACATCCCTCCCCTCTGCCGGGCTTTGAAATTAGATCTGTCTGTGGCAGATGGGGAAACAGAAGATTGTTTGGTATGCAGATGTACCACTCTTATTGTTTTGGTGAAGCAGCTGTATTTTCTCTCCATGTCTGTGTTGGTTTTCCTCCCACAGAGCAGAAGCATGCAGGTTAGGTGGATTAGAGACTCTAAACTACCTGTAGGTGGTGTAGGTGTGATTGTGAATGTAGACTTGACTCCAAGCCACATTTCTCTCCCAATGCATGCTGGGATAGGCTCCAGCACCCTGTGGCAGCAAACAAGAAAAGTGATTTTGAGAATGGATAGCTGGCATTTGACAATTTACTGTGACTCACTTCTACTACAGTGACTAGAAAGCAAAAAATGTAATGTCTGTTTCAGGCCACAAGAGGTCAGTGCTGCGCCATTTTAGGCTCCTATTGAACACTACAGTACATCAGGGGTTGTGGCTTTGTTTTTGGGGAATCTGGGGAGCTGAAGTGCAGTCTGGAGTGCAAGTTTAAAGGACAGATAGGTTTGCAAAGTAATGATTTCAATATTGTTTTAGACTCAATGTCCTTTAACCAAGAATGAAAAAAAAACATGCATAAATAAATAAAATTTGAGAGTAGACAACTCAGAGACAGTACAGGACTGTGTAGGATTTAGTGAAGCTGCAGATTGCAACCACTCAAATACAGCTCAGCCTTCCAAGTGTGGAGGAGAAACTACATTGGCTTCCTAACTCCTGAAAAACACGAAAGGCCCCAGCTATAGAGCCACTGTTTGGTTAGTCTGTTCTGGGCTACTGTAGAAACATGGGGCTTAACATGGTGTACTCTAAAAGAGGACCCGCTCTGTTATTATACACTAATGAAAACATAGTTATGAATATGATCTTCCTAAATGTTACACTGCATCTTTAAGTACACTGTCCTGATAATATTTCCTGGCTTTTACTTTTGAATTCACTTGTAATTAAGTGTTTTAACTTTAAGGATATTGTTACTTTTACTTAAGAAAAGCATGTGAATGTTTCATCACTGGAAGTGGATATTTCGTGTTTTAATTTCATCCAGATGAGTGTGGATTACCAAACCCCCAGGTTCACTGCCTGTTGGTTGGCTTTTGATCATTTAATTACTTCAAAATGTGTTTTTCCCCAACATCAGCTAGCCTTGGACCTGCATTATTTCGTAATGTTCACTTATAATGTTCAGCGTGTATTCCTAAAATAAGGCTGAACGAACCAGGGGCCATGTGTTGTTCTGCTGTTTGGTGAAAGGTAACATATGCAGCGCACTGAGGGCTGGAAGTTGGGGGCCATTAATAGGGACCCAACAAAAGGTCCTCGCTCCAGGCCCTTCTAACTGGTGAACCCAGCCATTCTCCTGGGCTGTAGTGGGGATTTCATTAATATCATGTATCCAACCATGTTGAGACGTCCCCAAATCCTCTCAGTAATTTGGATCTGACAATATTTTTTATTAATAAATACATATTTTTAACTTCCCCAATATTTATGTCTAAATGTTGTTTAGTCCTCGTCACACTGCCAGGAAAAGTCTAATTTAGTCCAGTAAAGTAGATCAAGTTTTGCATGCAATGAGCAAATGAAGGCGTAAGTGTCTGATGCCACGCTGTTTGATAAACTGTTCATCACTTGTTTAGGTGCTTCAGATCAGTTAGCTGTCTCTTCATGAAAATAAAGTGTAAACAAATGCAGTAAAAAGAGAGATTTTTGGGATGTGGAGGCTGAAAAGTACTTTTGGCGGACAATGTTTATTTACAACCTTAGTACTATTTTTAGAATGTGCAATCTGACATCTCTGACACCTGAAGGGGTTAAAATCACATCTGTTGCAGTGTAAATGCTGCCACAGATGACAGATTTTCTCTCCTACCTCGGGTAAACATGTGGGGGAAAAAAAAGGCAAAGGCTCTTGGGAAATCCATTGCAACAAGAAAGAGAATCTTTTAGCAGTGTCTGTGTTTCAAAGACACCAGCTGATAATAGTGTGCTGAGCCGAAGTCACTCTGTCCATTTTAATAGGTTCCTCTCCATTGTACTTTAAAGCAGTATATTTCTTATTGTCTCATGATGGTTTGAATGCAGGTTTAGAGCCTCTTCTTTTGTCCAGTTAAAGTAAAATAGCTATCAGCAGCTGTGAATCAGTTCTTGCAATGAAAACATGATGTGAAGCAGGGTGATACATGCACAAATAATGAAGGAAAAAATAATATTAAACACAGAACAGCAAAGATTTGGTTGCTCCATAACTCAGACCTTTATTATAGCTTAACACACAAAGCACATTGTTTCTTACGCTCAGTTCAAGTATACTGTTAGTATACATAATGTAGCTGTTCAACATGTACCGTACCCTCAGAAAACAGAGGACCAGTTTGATAGCACCATTATAAAAGTACAATAAAACAGGATTCACACACACATTATTGTACGAAACGTAATTTTAAAATAAGTAATAAAACTGTAAAAAGACTAACTTCAGTTAGGTACTCGTGGTTGTCTTTTGAAAATGTAAAGAGTAGAAAAATAGCATATCTGCGACTCTGACTGCCTGAACAGGGAGAAACGCTATTCCATGTGCTCTCTTGGTTATGAGAAGATGGTATCTGTGCCACAACGGGATGGAAATCAGCTCTTTTGTTTCCTGGGTATAAAGCAGTGCTGTGATAGCAGTCCTATGATCCTCCTGTAGAGCCCGCAGTGCCACTGGCCGTCCATGACTTCAGTATCAGATATGAGGTTTAAATGAATCATTAGTATTTTTATTATTCATCAGAAAAAAGAATCAAAAATGTTTTCCAGCCTTCGAGCCTGTGAGTGTTTGTGTCAGTGTGCATGTTTGATTGACAGCTGAGATGGACACACATGAAACAAACTAGCTCTGCTAACGTTGGCTTGCAAGCTCATTTGTTAGGAGTGTTTTAGGCTGTAAGTGTGCTACAGCTCACAAGCTAACTAGCCATCTACCCTGCAAACTGCCCTGGAGGTTAGCTCGATCAGCTAAGCTACATGTAGCTAGAAAGCTAATGTGAGAATGTCCAAAGTTTGTTTTATGTTGTGTATCAGACTGATAGTCAGCGATAGAACAGAGATGTTACTGCTTTAAGGTCTGCTCACAACAGAAAGTGTCATCAATTTTATATATAGTTGTACTTGAGGATCAAACTAAGCAGAGTTGAACTGGACAGGAAACATTCATGCATATTTACTTTGCCACCTCGAACAAATCCACTAATCACAGCCGCCATTATAAATGCTGTGTGACCAGGCCTTCTATGGAGAAGTTCTCCACATCCATGAATGAATAGCACAGACAGGGCGTTTTGTTTCTCCTAAGAAAGCACAGGACATGTGATTTACACAGTGGATCTGTAGGCTGTAGAGTATGCAGTTTAATGTCAGTTGGAAATATTTGCCACATGCACAGTGTCGTTTCAGCAGTCATTGAGCAGTTCATTGGGACATTAGGCAATCTCTGATGGAACCTCAAAACAAACAAATGCTGGGCTGATTCAAAGGATTACAATTCAGGAGTAACCTAATACCAGGCAGAAAAGCTGAGTTTCACTGCCACAGTATGTCACAGTGTACTGACACACCCTGAAGCACACTTCATCACTGCAGCAAGATGAGAAATTACACCACCATAGGGCAGCAAAAGCAAGATTTTTAGGTGGTTTAATTGCTCATTAATGATGGTGAATGAGGGCGTTTAGTAAAAAGGCACTGAACGAGGAGGAAAGAAATATGAGGTCCTATGTTAGTTTCAAAAGCAAAATATTGCTACATGTCAGAAAAAGGAAAGAGTTGTGAATATATCAGAACAATAAGATGATGTCTGGGAGCTGAAGCTGATCTCAGTTTGAAAAAGCTGTTCATCGCTGCCATTTGCTTTTCGTTAACTGGAAAGTGTAAAAAATTCATACTGTAATGTAAATTACAAGCAAATCTGTGAGCAGAGTTCTGCTCAAATAATATTTCTGGACAAACTGAGGTTGCCTAACACCAATGCCCACAAGAATTGTAGTGCAAGTCTTTGAAATGTGACTTAATTCAGACTCAGACAGTCTTGTCCATGTATGTGTTTCCAGAGTGATTTCAGAGAACATGAGGTCCAGTTATTTAAGAAAAAAAAAAGGCATTAGGGCACTTTAAGGCACTTGGTGGGTTGGTCTTTCCAGCTCTGTTTGCGTCAGTAATATAACTTCAGGGTATGTGGCCTTTAGTGTGTGAAAGCCACTTCATGAAAACTCTTAAAAAAGTGGAAGAAAAGTGCATTTCTTTCCAAACAGACGGCTGCTGCTGTTATTGATGGCTCCTCTCAGTCCTCAGGGGACCTGGCACTGACATCCCAACTCTCCAGCAGGGTGAGCTTTGAACAAAGTGTTGCAGCAGGGTTCTGTTAAAGTGCTGCACTTCAAACAGGACACATTCTTGATGACATTCTCCGACGCTGCACCTCGTGTAAAATACCTGCCTCTTCCTAGCAGGTTTATTTCATCACTCATTCAAAAGAGAAAAAGTCACAGGGCACACGGAGAGCTTTGCGGCTCTCTTTTTATAAACCAGGGAGGTTGGAAGTGTTGGTGAGGCTGTAGCTTGGATAGAAGGGCGAATTAAATATTCTTTCTGCTGAGGGGGTCAAAAGGAGGGTGGAGGGTGCAGGGTCAAAGAAAGCTGCTGCCTCCCGGGTGAGAGAGAACATAAAAAAGATGGTTTGACTGGGGCAGGGCTGGCAGGAGCAGTCCACCATAGACGGAGAGGTGTAGTGGTTCGGCGGGCTTCATGTGGCCTCCCTGCCGGAGGGTGGGGGGGGACAGGCAGTCGACTCCTCTCCTCTGCTTTGTCTTTACCTGTGGGTCACCTGGTTGTTGAGGAGGCCTGGGAACGTCTGTTCTGTTTCAGTGCTTAATGAGCCACCTAGCAGAGACAGACAAGAGTTACCACATACACCTTGTTCTTGTTTCACACCAGTTTCAGTCACCCCCACTGATACATGCCGGCGGTTTCTGCCCTGCAAAGTGCACTAGATAAGGAATCAGTGAATTTTATATTGTCTCTCAGGGCTGTAAATATTGCAACGCACAGTATAATAAAAGAGTGTAGAACCTATTCTCGAAATTTGTACTTTTATAAAAAAAATCCTATCTCAAGGTCTAATTACAAGCCTTTTCCTGAGCTTTTAACCAGATTTCACAGTCTCACTGAGACCAGGGTTAAGATCTCCCTCCCATATGACAACTTCTTATCCTGTGGCCAAAGATTCATAGAGACTCCATGATGAAAGTGCAAAGTCCTATCTGCTGATGAAGACCACGAGAACGGGCTGAAAGCTTCAGAAATGGACTGTGGCAGTTCCACAGATTTTAGCTAACAGGGAAGGAGCCTGAGAACCAGTTCTCAATTACTTTGTGAAACATCTCACAGGGACCTTTACAATGAAGAAATGCCTCTTTAATAATAAATGTCTCTTCAAAAAGCAAATGGGATTAGGGGGGTTTCAATGAAAATAAACCTAACAACAAAATAAGGCCTGCAGGTTATCATACAAGCAAAACTAATGGGTTAGGGTTAGGTTTAATGGCCAAAATGGCTCAAAGACCAGAGTTTCTGGCTGACAACATCTGCTCAAATAAGTTCTGCACTAAATTAAGCTAGAATCAGAGTGTGCAGTCCTCCAGCGCCCTAAGGAATGGGCGTTGTCACACCCTGATTGGCCGAGATGGGAAAGCTGCTCTCAATCACTGTTGAGGAGTCAGTCCCCACACCCTGAGCAACAAGTGATCTGAATAACCCTCCAACCAACCAAAGAGGAGTTCGTCAGCTAAAATGAACTGCAATGGGAAAATAAATGACACCAAGTACGAAAGAATCAGCGACTGCTACAAATAAAAGTCATAACCCAAAAATGGAATAATCCAAAACATGTGACAAATGCCATGAGTGCCTGGCTTTCAGGGTCCATCTCCACCTGCCAATAACCACTGTTGAGATCTAAGGTGGTGAACACAGTCGGACCTGCCAGAGATTTAGGTATCTCAAAAATGGCTGGCAGCAGATAGGCAGCTATGTTCATTAACACAACAGAGAACAACAGCATTTCCAACCATCTTTTCCTGGTACCAATACAACTGGGGATGCTTATGGTGAACAGGAAGGCACAATGATAATGCTCAAAATTGTATTATCTTTTATTGTGTAGTGTTTGATTCCTCCTGATGTGGCTGACTTCTGTCTGGTGCTGTGTGTTGTTAAACTGTACCGATGAGTTGTATGCAGTGATTTATATTTTGGTGTCTTGTGATTTTCTCTTTTCTGTGCAGCACTCTGGTCAACAAGGATTGTTTTTAAATGTGCTTTATAAATTAATTTAATTTAATGAACAAAATAAAGCCTGCAGGCAGCAGGTAATCACACAAGCAAAACTCTTATGCAAATAGTACTAAGATCTTCCCTGATACAGGCAACCTAGGGGAAAGGGGTTCTTTAATATTTACTCAAACAATAAAATCAATAACAGTCAGCAGAAGCTTCAGTTCTTAGGTCATCGACATTAAAAGGACAGCAGGTGTTACAGATAATTGCGAGGTCTTACCATTATGGCAGCTGTACATCCACACACGATGGCCATCGTATCGACATCTGCATTTCATGATGTTATTGGAGTAGTCTGACTCAGGTACTTCATAGTTCGGATTAATTATTATCTGTGAGAGAAAGAACAAGTCAGAGGTGACAGTAAAAGGCTACGGTGTGTAGGTAATTTCACTCGGAACAACGGAACACAGGAAACTTTACCTGGAAAATGTAGTCTCCAGGTTTGAGATCAGTTATGTCGACCCACTGGCAGTCGATGTCGTGCCTGTAGGTATCCCAGCAGCCCACAGTGATGCCCTGCTCTCCGAAGTTAGCACATTCATACCTCTTTTCAATACCTGCAACCATGGTTAGAATACAAAGTTCAAAGTTTTAATTCTGTTTTGGTCTCCACCAACTCCTGAGCGAAATATCTGGCTCTTTTTCTGCTAGATGTTTCAGCTAGTGGCTCACTGTGTCTGTCTGCTGTTTGGTGCTGGGTACAGTGGGTTTATCAAGACTGTTTAACTGAAAAACACCTGCCTTGTGTCTGGAAACAAGGTTGATGAGGCAGTTGACTCAACCAAGCAGAAACTGAAATTGCTGTGAATGTCGTGTATGGCCCTATATCTAGAGCCAGTGTTTGATTTGTCCGTTCTGGGCTACTGTAGAGACATGGCAGTTCAATATGGTGGACTGTAAAGAGTACCCACTCCCTCTGCAGACAAAGCGGCTCATTCTAAGGTAAAAACAAAACCAAATAATAGATGCTCCTAAATGTTACACACTGGACCTTTTTAAAAGCTCATTATTGACTGTGTGAAAAGAGATTCTGCCACATTCTTGAAAAGTAAAAGTATTCACATCTTGAAATCAAGGTAGAAATCCTATTGTGCTTCTCACCTTCATCACACTCTGAGTCCTCCAGGCAGAAACTTGCTTTGTGTCCTTCCGCTACTTTGGTTCCATTAAGGCTAAACAGGTCATAGAGCGTGAACACCTCCATGCTGTGATAATGCCTAAACACACAGAAATGTAGTTTTATAATCCTAGTCAGGCAGAAAATGCCAAACAATTGTACAAGAACAAGAATGGCACGACTAATGTAGCTCTAGTCTCTGCTGAAGTGCACCGATGTTCTTTCAATTCAAAATCACAAACTGGCACCTGAAATCCACAAATTTTCTTTTAAATGGTTGGAGTTTGGCCAGTGAGAGGTGCCTAAGGTTTGATGTGTTGAAAGCCAGTAGCTGTGTGAAGCGGTTCCTCCAGCCAACACAGGAACCACAAGAATGTGGGACTTTTTGGAGTGCCATGTACAGTAACTTTAGCTCACAGCACACAGTCAATTACAGGGTAGCAGAACGTATAGAAGGGGAAAAGTGCTCCAGAAACGGGCTGAGTCATCTCTCTTTCCCTGAATTAAATCTAATTTGAGATGTCATTTCTGAATCGTTCAAATGTGTTCTTCAATTAGATAAAATTATCGAAAAACATCGTCTCGCGTCATGAAGTTCAAACTCAGTAATTTGAAATCTTAGGAAGACTTATTGATAAATGCTTACAAAGGACTTTATGCTTGGGATTTCTAATTAAACTGTGATTTATGTTTCTGGAATATACTCTGGTTACAACCGCTTCTGCAAATCCTCTGTGTGTGTGATTAAGAGAGCTATTATATGATAAATGGCTATCATTTTTAAAGATATGAATCTGCAACAACCCTGCCTGCCATCATTTCCCACAGGGCACACATGCTCATTGTTCTGTAAGACGGGTTGCACAAGTTTCCTTTTTAAATGCCAATATGGATTATTTAAATTAATTCTGCCAATATTACATGCTTAGATTTAAATATCTTTCTATCGCTGCAAGTATTTATCATTTAAATATTTTATTAATTTCAGAGTATTTCGTTTTTGGAAAATACATGTATTCACTTTCTTTCTTTCAACTGGTAGAGGCAGATGACCACCCACCTA
>NW_023339718.1:24806598-24807024 GCF_004916995.1 Morone saxatilis
AATTGAATTGAATTGAATTTCTGAGAGTGAGACAAGAAGATCAATATCAGTCTCATGTCTGTGTGTTCGTACAGAGCTGGAGCCAGTAGGTGATTAACTTAGCTTAGCATAAACACTTGAAGCAAGGGGAAAAAGTTAAAATAATAAAAAAAAAACACTTCTACTAACACTTGCAGAGCTCAATAATTAACACATGACTTGTTTGTTCCATCAATGAATATAGAGTTTTAGGGGAAGTTACATGCTGGAACATTTTTTTGTCAAAGACGACATACAATGGTACCAAACCTGGCAACCTCACTGTGACGACAAGGGGAGAAAAGTCGTGCACCCAGCTGTTCTATCTAACTCCCACTAAAACCATCAGCTCATTTATACATTTCTGTTTCTGGACTAATTAAATTAACAAGATTTAACATGTTAATT
>NW_023339718.1:24807050-24810692 GCF_004916995.1 Morone saxatilis
TTGGACTTCTCCCTGCTTCCAGTCTTAATGCTAAGCTGCTGTTCCTGGCTCTGGCTTTCTTAGCAAAACCTACCTATTTGAGTCCAGTCTGTATGGTAAATATTTTAATATTATTGTTTATTTTATTGGCTAGAATATAGCCAGTGAAAGAATGAATAAGGATGACTATTCTGTTCATAGATTTCACATGCTTGTTAATCTTTCAGTCTACAGACAGGTATGCAGAATCTTATCAGACGTGGATCCCTGAAACTCTCTTTAAATACGAGTCCTGGCCTAATGTGTATCAATTTGGGGGTGACACCAAAAAGATTGAGAACC
The DNA here is from genome assembly GCF_004916995.1 of Morone saxatilis. NCBI lineage: Eukaryota > Metazoa > Chordata > Actinopteri > Moronidae > Morone > Morone saxatilis. The sequence continues at coordinate 24,807,372 of NW_023339718.1, forward strand.
ACTGAGCTAAAGAATAGCATGTCAGTGTCACATTTTGCTTTACCTAGAAGTAATACATACAAGCCTTTATGAAGGGGCAGTACCAGCAGTATAAAGGGCGACAAAGTCTGTGTTTGGAGGAGCTGGACAAAAGTCAAAAACTGCAACCTCAGAAGGCTTTACTTTGAAAGTGTAACCTGATGTTGCATATTTATTATTGCTAACTGGACCACAAAATGGGAACATATAACATGGTTCATGTACTGTGTGACACTCACCTGTGACAGTCGTGCCACACCCAGGAGTGTCTGCTAGCTTTGGGCCGGAAGTCCGACTGGCCGTTGTTGTGGATCTGGGAGGAGAAGCGCAGCAGGCGGCGGTAAGAGTTGGCCGGCACCTCGCCGGAGGTGGAGGCCAGACAGTTCTCCTCGTACGCACACTGCAGCATGAACATGGGCCTGTCCTCCATGTAGGTGGTCTGCTCCACCACCTGAGGGTTCAACACCAGGTCAGGAGCCGCTGTGGACAGGAGGATCAGAGGGAAAAACCCACAGAGAAGCAGACGGAGACAAAGCATATTTAGAAACAGGGAGGAATGGCTCTCAGAAAAGCTCTGGCGCGTGTCAAGTAAATGAGTGGTTTCTGTTTCAAGCTGCAGAGTCCTCTTGTGATTCAGGACGGATATTGGAGTTTCAGTTATGCAAACATTTCTCCAAGGCAGGGCTTCTCCAGAGGCAGAAATAATTTCATTTGTTGAATTAAAACTCAATGTGCAGGAGAAGCTTTTCAGTGGGAACTGACAAATTGAAAGGCAAAGGCTCCAGTCAAAGTATAATTAAAAGTGGAAATATCAATTACTTCTTTTCTTTTCTCATTCATTCATGACCATACCACGTCTGGGATCTTAAAGGGGCAGCAGACACATTTGACTGATGTAACATAACATGATTTCTGGGCACAATGTTTGACACTTATCTCTCAAACATCCTCAACATATGAATTTGGGCATCTTACTCTCAGAGCAGGAGACTCCTGCGGCGTTGCGTCCACCTCCTTTGGGGCAGCTGAGGTGGGCTCCGTGGTGCAGGCAGTGGGACAGAGACATCTCAGTGCCAGAGCAGCGGACGCCACTCATCACAACAGCGTCTGCGCTCACCTCTCCCGGCCAATACCACGTCTCCTGTTGTGAAAACATGTTGAGTCTCATTCCCAGGTCATCAAATACACATCTCCCAACCCAAAGCATATTTCTATCTCTCTCAGCTCTGATTGGTTGTTTTTTATTTGGCCTGGTGGATTCTTGCATAATACCATTAGAAAGCACTAGGAGGAGGCCAGTAGGGAACCTGATTTGTCACAGATTATCTGTCTCATCTGTACTACTGTCAGGGATTACAGTGAAAGTTTCAACAATGATGACAAATAGTTATTTTTTATAAAAGTTTACCTTACTGGCAGCTTAATATCCAACAACTGAATATTGGCCTTTTAAAGAGAAAGAAAAGAACTATTTTCATTCACGTGGTCAAACTTTAGATATGAATAAAGGTGCTTTACTAATTGCAGCTAGTTGATTTGTTTTATTTTCATAGTTTCAGGAGATTTTCACTCAACAGCAAAACCCAGCAGTCAAACCATATTTAAGGACCATGCTTATGTCTTATTATTACTTTATTATGATTCACCAGCAGAATTAGAAGAGACATTTCAGCTATTTTACTTTACTTTATTACTTTACTACTTTACTACACTTATTACCTATAGGCTACCATATTCTGCTTTGAATGGCAGCTTTTTGATATAATAATAATAATAATAACTGTCTGATAGTAAAGACAAGCTTCTCTTCAATGCCACTGATTATTTACTGTGAGATGCTCATCTCATTCTTCATCCGCTTATCTGGGATCGGGTCGCGGGGGTAGCAAGTCCAGCATATTTTAGAATATCAGTGAATTACCATGAATTGTCATGGTGGAAGGTGATTCTCTACTTTGACCACTAGAGGGCACACCCTATCAATTTACAGCATCATGGATGGAACATTACATTGGATCGATCATGTGGTGTATGGGCTGTGCAACTTATGTTCCCATGTCTGGAATATATTAATGTGTAATGGAGCTGCCAGATGAAGAAATGAGCCTCAGATAATACTCTAACACAGTAAATGCACCCATATTACAACACACAGCACCTCTCAGCCCTGCCTCCAGGAGAACGCAATGGAGGAGTCCCCCAGTGGCATAAGATCATATACAGAAAGAAGACCCCATAACCAGTTTCTCAGAACTCACATTTTCGCTCTTTGTTTGCGAATTCCAACACACGAACACCCACACAACACAACACACAACACATAAGGCCGGACTCATCGTGCACACCTATACCTCGCCTGTATACCCGTGTTCAGAATAAGCCCGGTACTGCAATGTAAACTGGCAAGAAGCTGTGATGAGGGAATCCTGCTTGGAAAGTCACCCATCGCAATAAATCATCATGTAAAAGAGGAGCGTCGTGACAGTGTGAGTGTACACATGATCATAAATGATTATTATGGCTTCCAATATTAAAAAACTTGAAAATCAATAATTAATGTACATGCATCACAGGCATATCGTCATATTTACCAATATGGTGATAGCTGCACATGGAAAAAGATGAACAAAGAAAATAAGGAAATGAAACAAATTTTCAGAAGTTTAGAAAAAAAACACAAATTAAACATTAGCCAAGCTAAAATGAGACACTACTAACACGACCTCGAGGATGAAATTCATGCATAATTAAAAAGAATAGAATATAGGATAAAGGCAGGCTACTAAACCATAGTGGCAGTGGCGACACATTGCAAGGAGCGAATAAACATAACCAACAACAGAAAATTGCAAAACTAACACATAATATTTCAGTCATACTTGGCGAATGCATATGTACGATAGAATCTACCGCTTATCAAAGGTTCTAAAAATAAAAGAATGACAACCCAGGAGATGTCATAAACGGCACAAATTCAATAAAACAAACAAACAAACGATAAGTAAATCGAATCAAAATGAAATGAAGGCGCTGAATTTACCTATATAATACAAGCTCTGCCTTGTAGAAATGAGCTAACAAATTAGAACAATTAATTAACAAAATAAAATGCAAAAGTTTAATTGTATTGTAGCAAATTAACAAAGGAAACCCACTGATGAATGTCTACCTGTAACTTGTATAGACATTATTCAAGGAAACACAAAGAATTACATCGAACACTAACATGCCCCGGCCTCCAACCAACAGGCCAAGAAGAAGTAACACTCCATCAGCAAAAAAACAACCAATTACTCATACTCT
>NW_023339718.1:24810717-24814560 GCF_004916995.1 Morone saxatilis
TGAAGTCCGATCTGGCCGTTGTTTGGTGGATCTGGAGGATGAAGCGCAGGCAGGCGGCAGTAGGATGTTGGCCGTGCACCTCGCCGGGATGGTGGAGGGCCAGACAGTTCTCCTCGTACGCAACACTGCAAGCATGAACATGGGGCCTGTCCTCCATGTACGGTGGGTCTGCTTCACCACCTGAGGGTTCAACACCAAGTCAGGAGCCGCTGTGGACAGGAGGATCAGAGGGAAAAAACCCACAGAAAGCAGACGGAGACAAAGCATATTTAGAAACAGGGAGGAAATGGCTCTCAGAAAAGCTCATGGCGCGTTGGTCAATTAAATAGTGGTTTCTGTTTCAAGCTGCAGGAGTTTCCTCTTGGATTTCAGGACGGATTAATTGGATTTCAGTTATGCAAACATTTCTCCAAGGCAGGGGCTTCTCCAGAGAAGAAATAATGTTTCCATTTGTTGAATTAAAACTCAATGTGCAGGCACAGGAGAAGCTTTTCAGTGGGAACTGACAAATTGAAAACGGCAAAGGCTCCAGTCAAAGTATAATTAAAAAGTGGAAATATCAATTACTTCTTTTATCTTTTCTCAATTCATTCAAATGACCATACCACGTCTGGGATCTTAAGGTGGTCAGCAGGACACATTTGTAGGCTGACGTGTAACAGTAACATGATTCTGGGCACAATGTTTTGGTACACTTATCTCTCAAATCATCCTCAACATATGAATTTTGGGCATCCTTTACTCTCAGAGGCAGGAGACTCCTGCTAGGCGTTGCGTCCACCTGCTTTGGGGCAGCTGAGGTGGGCTCCGTGGGGCAGGCAGTGGACAGAACATCTCGATGCCAGAGCAGCGGACGCACCACTATTCACAACATGCGTCTGCGCTCACCTCTCCCGCCAAGTACCACGTCCCCTGTTGGTGAAAAACATGTTCAGTTCTCATTCCCAGGTCATCAAGTACACATCTCCCAACCCAAAGCATATGTTCTATATCTCTCTCAGCTCTTATTGGTTGTTTTTATTTGGCCTGGTGGATTCTTGCATAATACCATTAGAAAGCACTAGGAGGAGGCCAGTAGGGAACCTGATTTGTCACAGATTATCTGTCTCATCTGTACTACTGTCAGGGATTACAGTGAAAGTTTCAACAATGATGACAAATAGTTATTTTTTATAAAAGTTTACCTTACTGGCAGCTTAATATCCAACAACTGAATATTGGCCTTTTAAAGAGAAAGAAAAGAACTATTTTCATTCACGTGGTCAAACTTTAGATATGAATAAAGGTGCTTTACTAATTGCAGCTAGTTGATTTGTTTTATTTTCATAGTTTCAGGAGATTTTCACTCAACAGCAAAACCCAGCAGTCAATACCATATCTTAAGGACCATGCTTATGTTTATTATTTACTTTATTATGATTCACAGCAGAATAGAAGAGAACATTTCAGACATTTTACTTTACTTATTTAACTTTATTACTTTTACTACTTTACTACACTTATTACTATAGCTACCATATTCTTGCTTTGAATGGCAGCTTTTATGATATAATAATAATAATAATAACTTGTCTGATAGTAATAGACAATGCTCTCTGTCAATGCCCACTGATTATTTACTGTGAATCTCATCTCATCTTCATCCGCTTATCTGGGATCGGGTCGCGGGGGTAGCAAGTCCAGCATATTTTAGAATATTCAGTGAAAATTACCATGAATTGTCTGATGGTGGAAGGTGATTCTCTACTTTGAACCACTAGGAGGGCAACACCCCTATTCAATTTACAGCATCATTGGATGGATACATTACATATGGATCGATCACTGTGGTTGTATGGGCTGTTGCAACTTATGTTCCCCATGTCTGGAATATATTTAATTTGTAATGGAGCTTGCCAGATGAAGAAATGAGCCTCAGATAATACTCTAACCACGTAAATGCACCCATAATTACAACAACACAGCACCTCTCAGCCCTGCCTCCAGGAGAAACCTGACATCTATAAATATACAGAAAGCATTATTTTGACATTATCGCTCTTTGTTTCACTTTACCACACACACCACACACACACAGCACACACACCACAGCAGAGCACATCCATCACACCTTCTGTTACTGTTATCCTACTGCATACTGCACTGTAAACCTGCTGAAGTCCTCCTTATCTTTAGGTGACAGTGGGAGTCTATCAATGTATATGGCTTCCAATATAAAACTGAAATCATTTAATTAAACAGGCATTCTATTTTCCATTTGTATGCACATGATAAATGACAAAATAAAATAACATTTTCATGTTTGAAAAACCATTACTGCCAAAATGAAAATAAACAGCAATAATGATAATAAATGATATATTTACTATCCTACTGGCAGGCAAAGTGCAACCTAAAATTAAAAAATTAATTGCAAACTGCACTTTTTCAGTTGAATTATGTCCTGATTAGCTTGGTTCTAATAAAAATGAAAAATGTCATAACGGCACAATTCTATTAAAAAAAAAAAAACGTTATAAAATGACCAAAAATAAGGCCATTTCCATTTCATTTTCTTTAGAAATGAGCTAAAATAGGAAATAATTCAAATTAAAATGCAAAAGTTTAATTTTTGTAGCAATTTTAAAAAATGAATGTCTTTATTTATAATTATCAAACAAATTCAATTTCGACTCATTCTAACATTATCAGTCATATACTTCCCGCAGAATGCAACCTGCCCTATTTTGTAAAAAGACAAACAAATGGCAGGTACACAATAAGTGTGCAACCAAGCTGGATACCAGTGCATGCAGATGGGATTGGACAACCATATGTGCTCTTATCTAAAACCTTTTTTCAGCAGCTAAGATTGAAAAGGTCCACCTTTAAAAAGCCATCGAACTCAAATTGAAATGAAATTTATTTTTCAAGGATCTCACATGGCTTCCATATGGGAAAATCCATCTAAACCTTGCTGTGTTTGGCCACTTGAATAGTAAAAAGAAAAAGTCAGTGAGCCTGGGACTGTGCAGTGGGGGCTACAGTATGTGATGCTGGTTGTCTCTCAATAAAAACCTGTCCTTAACCCCCTTAAAGAAGACTGTAATGTACAGCAAAGGTCCGGGCTGACTGGCTGTTAATTAAAACAGGTTACTAACTGATGTCGACAGTCATTTAACCTCATAGCAGACAGACAGTTGAAGCAGATGGAAGGAAGAAAGGAAGGAAGCTGAGTTTGACCAAACAAGGAGAGAAGAGAAAATAAGCTTTTAGATGAAAGCAGAAGAAGACTTTCTGAAATGAAGAAATGGATGTGGTGGATTTATTTTTACACCACATCACATATCAATGCTGTACCATACACAGTGTATTTAAAAACTTTGGCTTGCTCAAGGACATGTTAGTTGAGATGGCAGATAGATAGTGGTGACCCTCCGGATCCAGAGACAAGCTCTCACGTCACTGCCTTCCCTCTCCACAATGCCAGACAGACCTCTCTGGTCCCATCAGAGCGTAACGATAAGCTTTATTGTTTCTTTCTCTGCGTGTTTTTATTTGTCTTATCCCCAGCAGTCACTGGCCACAAAACAAAGTCCTGACATCCATAGTTTGGCTGCATGTTATTTTCAGTAACTTCAAGGACTTCAAGTTTATACAGTGCTGCTGTCGGGAGAATAAACTGCGTCATGGAATAAAAACTAAGACTATGATTCCATTTCTATGGAATGAAAATGTTACCTTGAACAAAATTAAAATGTTAAATAGTTAAAATTTTATTACAGAGGCGAAGACGTCTGTTAATAAAGTTTCATCTTATTAAATTTTTTATTTATCCAGTCAGAAATCAGTGTTTCTTCTTGT
>NW_023339718.1:24814660-24814958 GCF_004916995.1 Morone saxatilis
TAAGGGGCAGGGCCTATGAGCATGGTGGTTACTGCTGAGCCAGCATATCTCAGCAAAAATGGTAGGTGCATTTACACAGGTAACACTTTATTTTTCAGGCCCGTAGTTTCCCCCTGAAAAAGAGTTACGCAGTTTGGATTATTTACTTAAGGAATACAGATAGAGAATTTCCTCTGGAAATCAACACCTGTTTATAAACTAATTATAACTCAACTTAAATAATAGAACTCTATATTTCCCTATTGTTAACATGAAATAGTTCTTTCCAGGAAACTTAGGTAGTTAATAAGAAATTGTG
>NW_023339718.1:24814983-24815229 GCF_004916995.1 Morone saxatilis
ACAGCCATACAAGACCAAGATCAAGACTTTAGAGATCTAAATGTAGCAAAACATAAATACCAACGTGAGGTTTGAGGTGCGACGTGCACGAAACATCAGGCCTAAAGTCAAGGTTTGACAGAATGAAAGAACATTAAACCCAATACACATCATTTGGTGGTTTTGTTCTTAACTATTTTCACATATGTAACATTTGAAGTGAAGGACAAACACAATCCTGTTATGTTCAGGACAAACCCCTAACAG
>NW_023339718.1:24815389-24815868 GCF_004916995.1 Morone saxatilis
CTCAGACGCAGCTACGGGCATGAAAAACAGAGGCGCCGACTTAAGGCTGAATCCACAAGTTGCTTTTACATGAGATATTTAAATTGATTTTCTTTTAACCTAAGTAAAAATTTGGTAGCAGATAATAGTAAGACGTCACTACAGAGACAAAAATACAGCATACAAGACAAGATATCTAAGAGGGCTTTCAAACTGAATGCAACCAATGATTCTAAACTGTAGGAAAAGCTTTAATAGACGCATGATAGGGATAGAAAACGCAAAATTATTACATAGAGCACTACGAGGAAGTGCAAAATAAATGCAGTGAAGAATGCTGAGAAAAACTCATGGAAAATGATCCTTATTGTGCAAGACATTTTTTTAAGTGTTGTAAATACACAATAAAAATATAGATATTTATATCTTGTTTCCTAGTGAGTATGTTGCTGCAGTGGCTCACCGACTCCTGGAAGCCCATAGCGGGAACGTTACATCTC
>NW_023339718.1:24815899-24816607 GCF_004916995.1 Morone saxatilis
CGGCTGCATCCTCCTCATGGCTGCAACCAAGAGCCTCCTTGTTGAAGAAGCACTCTGTGATGGACTTCTCGAATCCAGAGCACTCCACCTCATTCATATGCACCGGGCCCATACCTGACAAATGCGGAAAAAGAGGCTATTATATGGCTGGCCATTTATAAATACAGCTCTGGTGTAAAATCAATCAATCAATAATTTCTTACTGAAAGTTAGATTTCATGTCTGTAAGCAATATTTGAAACTGCAGATGATCTTATCTTAGCATAATGACTGGAAGCAAGGGGAAACAGCTGTTTAAAAAGTCTACCTACCAGCACTAAGAGTCTTGTCATCACCAAGAAATAGTAACAACACATAACCCTCCATAAAGCCACAACTCTTATTTTTTAATAATCTTTGGACAGAGCCAAACATCTTTTAACACTTTCACGCTCACAACATGATGAACCCTTCTGATATAAGCTGCCAAAGAGCTTCAATCTGACTCCACAAAAACTAATTTTGACCTCAACAATCTAAGACTACAAGACAATAAAATAAAAAGGGTTCCAGATAAGAGTTAAAACGGCTCTGATTAATTTATGCAGGCTTTGTGTCTGCTATGTGCTTATGAGTCATGCCTCTGTAATAATACTTGTGTGAAATGTTTTGCTGTTTATTATGGTGTACTATTACCAACTGAGTTTGTGTTTTTTCCATGAAGGGTTA
>NW_023339718.1:24816640-24817323 GCF_004916995.1 Morone saxatilis
AGAGAGCTAGTGATGGGAAATCATGATGGAAAACTGTTTTTGGAAAAGGAAAATTCCCTCTATTTCAATATTTTCCATGTGTAATGTTACTGGAATGTGCAGCAATGTGCAGCATGTCCCTGTTTATGAAAACAGAAACACCTCTTATTCCTGCTGCATAGGATTCTTCTTGCAAATTATTGGTACACTTTAGAGAAGAATGTACTTTCTCTATAGTCGATCCTGATAACAGGTGAGCTAGGGCTTTAAAACACTGTATAACACAGGCTGGATATTTGCTGAGTGTGTAATTTAGATGAGGGTGAGTGGCATATTTCAGTTGGGTGGGGGTGTAACAACTTCAAAACCTGTTGTAAAACTCAGCCGGCTGGTGCAGTCTGGGAAGAAAGTCCTCAGCCCAGACCATAAAGTGCACAATGAAGGCCTCCATTAGAAAATAACTAGGCAATACAAGGAACCCTCAGGAAGCACATGCTTTGTCTTGTACCTTTCAAAATAAAACATACATTTCCAAAGTGACATGTCTTTCTGTCAGTTATGATAGCAACCCATATTTCTAATGATAACAATACTAATATTAAGTTAAGTGAGATGTGTTGTTTCTACTGACAAACCCACAGAGGATTATCACCAGATTCTGCAGATTCCCTTATCTTTACGGAGCCTTTTAGCCTCTTTCAGCT
>NW_023339718.1:24817512-24817634 GCF_004916995.1 Morone saxatilis
ATTCTGCGCAACCTTGCAATTTTGCCCAATCACTGAACTTTTTCCTGTAAGCTTTACCACTCATAGCAGTTCCTCATGCAAAATGTAGAACTATACGCCACCAAACTACTAGCAATTTTATT
>NW_023339718.1:24817734-24818109 GCF_004916995.1 Morone saxatilis
TTCACTTCCTCCCACAATTTCATTCCAAAAAAATTTATAAAAACATTGCAACATGCAACAAATTATTTTTGGAAATGCTGCCATTTTTGACCGCAACAATCCCTCAAAAAGCCTGCAAAATCCTGTAGGGACTTTGTGATGTAACGTCAGTTTACAGCTTGATATACTATCCCCAATTGGTAAAAAAACAAAAAAAAGAATGCAGCTTTAATGTACAAAATAAATTCTACGTATAGATAGATACCAATCCAATCCAAATGGTTAGTTTATGCCACAGCATCTGAACAGAAAGTAATGGGTTAGAGGTTTAAGTTTTGTGCAGAGACTTTTCTCTACAGGCTCTGCCCAGCTGAGTAAGGCTTTCCTTTCTTTTTT
>NW_023339718.1:24818305-24818484 GCF_004916995.1 Morone saxatilis
AAAGGATAGAATTACTGCCTGAAATGTTTGGGATATGTGGTTTTGCTACACAGTCATAACCTTCCATCCCGTGCCATGTAGGCAATATACATGGACAGTTGTTCCAACAATAAAGACTGTCATTCTGAGCTCATTGGCATGGGGCTGTGTCAGGTCTACTGTATACTTAGTCCAGGCTG
>NW_023339718.1:24818527-24819390 GCF_004916995.1 Morone saxatilis
TTTTTTTTAGGTTTTTCTACACTGGTATGCTGCTCACAGTCCCATTTCTTTATGCTTTTCCCGTTGGTTGCACTACACAGCTGATTACAACAGAGGAAGAAGGTGTTGGAGGAGAGGAAGAGCAGCACTTGAATTAAATCAAAAAGCCCTTTAAACCCTTAACCTGTTCCTCTGAGTCATCCCTGCTCGGAGTGGCACTGCATAAGTAACAGTAAAAATGTAAAGCCATATACCTTGCCCCAGGCGACCTCCAGACAGGGCTTCTTTGGCCGTGCCGAAGCCTAGCTCTCGACACACCACGGTGGCAGACAGCAGGCTCCAGTTGTCATCACATATGGTGCCCCACTCCCCGTTTTTCAACACCTCCACTCTGCCCTCGCCTACGATGGCCCCACCACGAAGACGAACCAATGGTTGCTGAAGGGGAAAAACAGAGACACTGTAAAAGACATTGCTGTAAAATGTTCAAATTCTCAAACCGCATATTTAGGTTATTCTGGTTCTTTCACAAATAATGGGCTCAGCTGAAAGTTTGGAACCAAACTTTTCCTTCTCCCTGATGAGAAAGCTGAGGCAGCAGACTGGGTGGCTTTATGTTTATAGAACATGCTTTTAATGCGGTTCTCCCATTAACTGTTTGGACAAACTGGGAGAATGAAGTAAACATATTAGCACAGTTTAAGCTGCCTAACTGCTATTTGTATCCACAAAGTAAAGCCCAGACGTCGTAATGTGTGGGGTCTTGTGACAACTCCTTACTCCAGCTTTTTACAGTACATCCTCCACATAGTTTCATTAACATTAAACCTTTTAAAGACCCCCTTCAGAATAAGACATACATACAATTAGTCTGCTTGGAACAA
>NW_023339718.1:24819415-24827132 GCF_004916995.1 Morone saxatilis
AGTAAGTACGATAAGCAGTTTTACCTAAATAATGAATCATATTGTTCAGTTTTGGCTGAAACTGTTTTAGGGATCGGTCTTGTTAGATTTTCGCCATTGCAGTACGTATTTTTGGAGGGCTGGCAGTTTGTTCGGTTTGCTCATTAGTTGTATCTGGCTTTATACAGAGAGGTGTTTCTGATTATTATTTATACCGATGAGGTAGACTAAATAACGAGAGAAACCTCCTCTGTTATAATCAGTACAGCGTCCTTTCGAATTATAAAAGCAAAATTGGTTTTAATACGGGCAATACAATGTTTAATATTCATTTCAACTATCCGTTCTCCTGCCACATTAGTTCGTCATTAACATTCAAACCCTTTTTTCTAGAAGGACCGCCCTTCCAGAATAACAGACATTACATACAGACGTTAGTCTGCTTTGGAACAATAATGTGTTCGGTACTCTCAGCTGTACAATCCATTCTCCAGTGGATGCTGCACGTGGTGGCGCTTCAAGTTTCTACATCACACTGTTACAACGTTGGTACTGGACCAGGACTGACTTTCAAACTATTATGTGATTCGCACAAATCATGCTGTTAGGCCCCGGCCCGTAAAATCTGATATTCAGTGAGCACAGAGAAACTTTCCACTTTCAGCAGATGAATGTGAAAACATCCTTCTAGTGTGAAGCTTTTACGGCTTTTACAATATATCATTGAAATAGTGACTGTAACTGTTGCGGCTGCAATTTCAGGACATCACCTTCGAAACTGGCATTTTTCACTACTTTATATCTTATATAATAATATTAATAATAATAATTTCACAGATGCTCTGTTTCCTTGTCATGTTTGAACTGCAAACTGTAACATATGTAGACAATATGAAAACTGTCATGACTATACTAGATAATATATGTATGTCACAATATTAGAATAATCAAAACACCCTAAAAACTTTTAAAATGGCACTCAAACATACAGGAATCTATTTACCTTACATTTTGTTAGGAAACAAATATATAACATAATAAATAATTATTGCCTCATAAAATGACACTTCATCTCCCTGTCCTATTGTATTTAATGTGTATCAGTGTGTAAGTCAAAGACTTTCACACCAGCCAGCAGGACGTTTTTATCAGACTTTGTTCTTTCCAAACAGTAAATATCTGTTTTTAGGATCAAACTGCTCAGTCAGACTTGCCGAGTGTGTTGGAAGATTTGGGATGTGATGTCAGACACGACACTCCCAGCCCAGCACTCAGCTGTGGAACGTGACGGAGAGCAGGCAAGCTCAAACCTCTCGTCAGAATGTGGATGGAGTCACACAGACAGAAATTAACTTCAGCTTAGAGGTGCTGGAAATATTGGCGGTAGTTTCTTGCTTGATTTAAACGTTGGTGTGGTTGTTTACAGAATGAGTGAGTTTCATGACCCTTGAAACCTTAAGACAAAAACTGTGAGTCAGAAAAAAATCCTTCTTTTACCCACTGAGGAGGTCAAAGGTCAGAATCAGGACGAGAACAGCACCCATGGAGCCAGTTGGGAGTCACGAAAAGACTTACTGAAGGTAAAAAAAAGTTTCTGTATGACAATATCATAAGATTTGGTCAAAAACGGTTTTGGTCAGAGTCTCTTTACCTCACACAGTCATGCATATGTAATTATAATTATTTAGCATGCACACAACATGGCCAAAAGTGTGGACACCAAAGCATTACACCCACATGTGACAAGTCATTCCAAAATCATGGCCATTATGTGCCGCAATCACAACCTCCACTCTTCTGGTTTCAGGCTTTCCACCAGATTTTGGAACCTGGCTGCAGGGATTTGAACTCATTCAGCCAGAAGAGTGTTAGTGGGGTCGGACACTGATGTTGGGTGATAAGGTCTGGCTTGGAGGCGGCCCAGAGGTGTTGGATGGTGTTCTGACTGAGAAAACTATTTCTTTATGGACCTGGCTTTGCATGAGGGCATTGTCATGTTGAAACCAACCCAGTCTAGCTCTAAAGTCATCTTGCAGCCTCTGCTTCAAAAAATATTTAGCTGCAGAGAGCCACTGACCAAGCAGCAGTATTTGATGAGCCGGGAGTGAGAACGTGTTGGCTGAAACAGGTAAAGACTTTCCTCAAACTGCTGCCACAAATCTTGAATTGTTAAATGCTTCCCTTATCTCGCAATAAGGCTTCTTGCCAAAACCATGACCAACATCCACAGACCAAACAGTTAATGCACACCTGGTGAACAGCTGCGTAGAAAAATTAAATCCTGTGGAAAAAAGGTTGAAACACCGAAACACTGCGCCTCTAATAAACGCACTAAAAAGTGCTGACAGTAAAAATAGTCCCTTTAGTATTGTGGCAAACAGAGCATCCAGCCTCTGTGAATTACAATCCCAACTCATGAGGTTTCAACTATCAACTGCACAGGGCTCTTCTGGAGGGCTCGTCTGAATTTCTTAGTGAATAAAACAAAAACTCTTCAAGCAAAAAATGTGTAGAAAACGGCCTAATGAAGCAGTTTTCACTGACTGGGTCCTGGTTCCATGCTCACGGACATTTGAAAGGAATAAAAGTTAGCTGACATTGGCGTGGCTTTCTGGAGACCCATGTTTTTTCCTTTCCCTGTCCCAAGAAATTTTACTACATCGTGTCATCTTTTAAACCCTGAGATGATCATAATTCATTTTGATGAGCGATGTCCAGGGCAGCTACAGCTGCAGTTCACCAAGTGACACAGAGTACAGGACGCCAGTGTTGGCCCGATGTCCAACCAAAACATTTCTTCTCCCTCCCTCAACATTAGAGCCAGTGAACTGAAGTGAACTGGAGCAGCTATTTGCTGTTTGTTTACCATTTCAGCTAATTGACACCATACATAGACATCACACATATTTACTTTGTCGCTGACGGAAGAGTAGTATAAACTTCCTGTTACAGTTGCCATTCTTTTTTATGTTTCTAAAATGAGTTTGTACTGAATGTAATGATTTACAATTCATGACATTTGTTATTTAATTCATCAAGGATTCAAGTTCATAAATTACCTCATGTCGGAAGGCCTTCCTAAATCCCGTCATGGGTGTCGGTGCAAAGGCTTTGCCGGGCACGCAGCTCACCACCACAGGCAGCCCTCCGGCACAGGTCTCATTGGGCTTCAGTGTTGTAGCCTGCCCCAGTTTACAGCTGGACAAATGGGCTTCATTGCCAGTGCAGTTCACAGAGTAGTCCCAGTATGTGGGCTTTCTCCTGCGAGCAAACATCCTGGACAGATGGATGAGAAGGAAAGCAGATTAATAAAGTCTTTGAGAGGATAGGAGGTTACTCGTTTTCAACTAACAGAAGAGTAGGTGCTTTAACCTACCACTGGACAGTAAGAGTTAAACCTGCAATAACCAATACTTTTACGTGAATAATGGGACAAATGATCATGTATAATGTGTGACATGTATGAATCACAGATAATTATCCCCAGACTCTGCAGGTCTACAGAGCCTTTAAGCATCTTTCAGCTAATTGTTTTGGTTTTTAAAGATTAATCCAGGGATACTCAACTTGCTAGAGTTGGCCCCCAGGCCTTAAATTGCATCATTGTCCACCTAATCCTCACTACAGCAGCTGTTTTGGTAAAAAAACACCCTAATAAACCCGAAAGTATGGGACCTGCCCAGTACCAAACGGCTAACAAACAATGACAGCTGCTAGTTTGGGAACATGGTTGAGCATTTAGTCGCTAAAAAGCCAGATTCTTCCCTCAGGAGTTGCTGGAAACCAAGACAGAGCAAAAAAAATATTGAATATCGGAATATGTCAGTTCACCAGTTCCATGTCTGCTGGATGTATAAATGGTCAACAGTTTCGGCACATTAGCTTAACAACTTGTAAGGATGTTCAGTTGTTGTGGAGTTTGAACAAAGATGCTGACGTTTATGTACTTTTTTCTCAAATCATTTCAATACATATTTTACTCCAGGTGAGTACCATAAATTTTGTAGGTGGATGAGAAAATAGGTTTTCATCAATTTGCTCAAGGGCATCAGGGGGACTGAACCTGCAGTTGAATGTCTAGCTCTACTGTTTTAGAATCACAAAAAAATGCCTTTGGATCATCTCATAATTAATAGCCTACATTCATCAAGATCTGAATTATTAGACTGATCAGAATGCTTTATCTTGACACAGTAAAACCAGACAAGGGCAATCACATTAGCATATTGTATAATTATAACCAAAAGTGAAAGGTTAGCTAACAGCTCGAGAGTTCACAGTCTTCCATATGAACTTGAACAAACTGGGGTTAATGACACTCTTTCAAGCCTGCCGGGCTGCTAATCTCTTCCTCCCCATTTATTACTGAGCCCATATTATGTATTTAATGAGCCTCATTTGCAGAACAGCATGTCCTGTCCTTGTGTCTCATGTCTGAGGTGTACGTGAAAAAATACATCAAAACAGGACAGACAGCATTTGTGTTTTTCATTAGGAAGCGGGCGAGTGGCAGGCTGCGGACTGGAGGCTATCCAAAGCTAATGTTCTGCGCTAATGCTCTGCTATCTCCTCAAATGCAATCTGAACACAGCCGATGCATATCAGTGATGTCCAAATGGAGCGATGATTGCATAAACTGGTGGTCCCGAGGCTGTGAAAGTTGACTTCTCACCAAAATCTTACAACCTAGCTTAAAATATGGTTACATGTTTATATTGAAGTTGTGCTTTTAATAAGCTTGACTGCTATTCTACACTACTAACTTTCTACTTGAAATTAATGATTTAATAACAATAATAATAATAATAATGACCTGAGTTGAGCTGAGGCGATGAGAAGCAATAGCTAAAGATATTTTAAGCAACTTTTACAAGATAATTTTAATTTGTTGGACAATGTTTTCAATGTCATTGTTAGAATAGTAATGGTATTATTAAGTACTCATATCGGTATGTAAGTACCCAAATGTATGTACTTGTACTCGAGGGACATCACTTGAGTCAACTTGGCCTGGGCTTGGAGAATACCAAATTTCCAGTACAGTAAAATATCTCTGGAGTACTACAACTCTACTACAACAACAAAAAAACACATTAGTGTTACATGTTTCTTCATCCACACACATTACATACATAACATTGAATTCTTGACTTCCATATTTCAAAGAGACATTTTAATTTAAACCTGTCAAAGTTACTCTGGATAAAGCTAAACTAGAAGTAACACAAGAGCATCAGGACAGGGGCCAACTCAAGATTATGAAACTGCAGCAGATCTTGGCTCTGTGTCACCGGCGTGTCAAACAGCCTCTGAAGACACACTGCACGTTTCACACGGCTGAAGCAGGAGGAGGTTGACACGTAGATGGAAAGTTAAGGAGCCATCGTGCTCTGCTGTGGTTACCTAAAGCAGAGGAAACTTCCAGCCCAGGCTCAGACAGTCAATTCGAGGGCTTCCTTGAGTGCTGGATGTTTTATGGTACGCCGCTATTAACCTGTGGCCGTTCGGCTGCAAGCTTCCTCATGTAAGCAAGATTTAGATCCCTTAGCAGTCCCTTATGGGTTACGACAGCTTTGTGGAATGTACTGATGTACAAGTATCATCATTCAAGGTATAAGGGCCTGTGATGTTAAGCATGTGATCCACACAATGGAAGACTTGGGACAACTGGGGTTATTTCAATGTATTTTAACCCTTTAACACCAACTCCTGTTATGGTGGTAGTCTTCCTAAATTTCATAAAATTGGCTGTTTGTGATCATTAGACCTTAGCTTTAAACATGGCTTTATTACACTGTTGAACTGCTAGAAGGTATGGATACGTCATATTTCTAAGGATTCAGCTGTATATTTGCTGTGAATTGAAACAGGATTATTTTCACAAAAGGTCTCTTAACACTAACAACATGGCAATCCATATTAGTTCTAGTGCCAGTGTCCTGATGGCGGAACAGAGGGTGGTATAAGGTTAAAAAAATACTGTATAATAAGCATATTTAGGTCAGGGCCCTGACGAGCTGACTAAAGCATTTTATGTAATGAGTCTCAACTTGAGGTTGGAAAAGTAGCCCACCACATAGTTGAATGATTTCCACTATGGTACTTGACATCCCTCAGTAGATATCACATGTCAGGTGAAAAAGCCCCAGGTTCCTGTAGGGATCCCAAGTCAAAATCTAGATTTAAGAACTTTTTCTTTTAGTTGATACTATACTATCGTGCTATTGTTGTGATATATGTGATATAGATCAAAGAAGGTCTGATAAACTCTCTGTACACTACCTGCCAGCTGACAGATAAAGCAACTGCCTGAACATAGAGGAGCTTTAGCAGCAGAAGAGCCGTTTTAGTTTTCTTAATTGGTGAAGTCCAAAAAAGAGCTAAAGGAGAGTAAATATTGGGCCTAATTTCTAATTTGTTTGTTGGACAGAAAGTAGTTTTCACACGCATAAATAGACTCTGTATCTCTGTAATATATCTCTGTTTCAAGATGGTGTACCAAGTAAAGGGAAAATCTATCTGCCAGTTCCCCTGAGGCAGATTATCCAACAAATCACCCACTAACTAACAGCATTCAACTGGTGAGCCACAATGTTACAAAATACCTGAAACACCATGTACAATAAAGGGGCCACTGGTGAATCAAACCCTGAATCCTCTACTGCCCTTTGAGTTACCCAGGACCACACATACACGTACAGTAGTGGAAGACTCACTTGTAGACTCTGGCATTGTACTTCCTCTCCCCAGGGAAGCCAAACATGCCACAGATGACTCTGCTGTGAAGTTGTGTCCACTCTGTGTTGCAGATCTGCTTCCATTTACCACCATCCTTGACCTCCACGTAGCCCTCTGTTACAGGGATTCGCTTACGATAGGATGACAGGATAGCTCGTATGCGCACGTCCTCCACTTGAATATCAAGGTTCTGTGGACCAAAAAAATTGACAAAATGTGCAAATAGGTCAAGAAACATGCTTTAATTGCAGAAGTAAAAATGTAACAAATTCTATCTTAATGACATATGATGTTCATAGAAACTATGAATATGTGTTTGTACAGTTTAAACATATATTAAAATAATGTTTTGGTCCATTTCTGTAATTGACTAACTTTTATAATTATTATAACTTTATTTATAAAGTTTTATACGTCTTGCAGTCTTGTGTTCTAAGTTTCTGGCTAGACAGAACTCTGCAATCTGACGTGATGTAAGCAACCACAGCCGCTCAGCTCTGTGTGCGCTGCTTGTAAATCTTCTCCTGATCACTTAAACATTTTTACAGTAAATCACCTTGTAAATGCTAAACACCATGACCGGCTGCCCTCTAACTGTTTTTTACTTAAAAGCCAGAGGTATCAAAGGTTTTTCATGGTAGCACGTGCAACACGTGTAAAGCACTCAATAAAGGAAAATGCACAAACACAGCATTGCAAGTGCACGTAGAGTAAGGAAGCAATTAAGAAACTGACATTTCTTTCCAGACGGCTCACGTCTATATCACCATCTACCACAGACTTGAGCAGTACAGGCCTTGGACAGTCCCATAATACTTAGACAGAGCACCAATAGTTGTTTTGTGTTGGCATCCTTAAAGGTTTTACTTTTGAGCCCTGACTTCTTTCTTTAAAATTAACTCCCTTGGGTCCTCAGCAATACGCCCAAAAAGTGTGGTGCAGATCAGGGTGGCTGTGGCTCAGAGGAAGAGCGGGACGTCCACTAATCGGAAGGTTGTTG
>NW_023339718.1:24827178-24828349 GCF_004916995.1 Morone saxatilis
TTGAGCAAGATACTGAACCCCATATTGTGCATTGCTGTTTGAATGTGTATGAATTTGTATGTATGAGTCAGTTTCTTTTTGATGTGCTTTGCCATCACTGAGTATGTGAAAGGGTGAATGTGGCATGTAGTGTAAAAGCGCTTTAAGTGATCAGAAGACTAGAAAGGCGCTATACAAGTACAGGTCCATTTACCATTTACCAATCACGCTTCTCGAGATTTGTGAAGGACAAAGAGATTCCTTTCATTCTAGTTTGATGCTGCAGCTACAGCACCACCTATTAGCCACATTGCATCAAATTTGTCCTGGTCACAGACATCATACATACATATGTTCACTAAAAGTGCTCAGAAGATGTGACATTTTTTGTAATTAAAGCACTGTCCATAGCATTTGAGCAGGTTTTGAAGGCCAGCTATATCAAAAGTTCAATCTACTAGAGAAACATGATTTTAGTGTCAGTGCTGTACGTCCACCAACTAACAGTTTTCCATCTTTTTCTAACTTATCAATGTAAGACAGACTAAAACAGAGTCCTCTGATTATCTAAGCAAAACCCAGTGGCCTGTTACCTCGCAGGCAGTGTGAGGCTGTCAAAAAACAACTCAGAGCCTTTCCTCTTGGACTTTTTGCAGGGATTAAATAAACATTTTCCTCTCCCATAGACCAAACCCACATTTTTGTGCTACGTGACAGTGCGGGCTGAGGGGATGGAGCTCAGTCTGGCTGGGGGGGGTGTATGTTGCTTCACTCAACAGATGGGCTGGTACAGACTCCTCTCATATACAGCCAAGAAGAACCTAGACATCAAATAATGAGAAAGTAGGGTTTCCTAAATTGCCATTTGCCTTAGGGGAAGGGCAGATGCCACCCGAGTGAAAACTACAAATCATCAGTCTTTCTATGCTATTTTCTCCCAAACATAACCACATTAATCATTCTGGTCAGAGGCAACGAGGTCTGGACTGCAGAGGATATAAAACTGTATAAAGGCTGAAATCAAGGAACATGATAATGACTGGCAATGTGGGGATGGTGACCTTGTCTGGATTTACTGGATATACAGTACATGAGTCAGTGGCAGACATGCAAAAAAACAAGTCAGAGCCAAACAATGTGAGTTGGATTGGCAAGGAAATCCGGAATGCTTAAACCAGTGGTTCCCAACCTT
>NW_023339718.1:24828442-24830940 GCF_004916995.1 Morone saxatilis
AATGCATAACAATAACAGTAGAGAGTAACTGATAAACTGAACAATGAACCCAAACAATGAAAACAATAACTGCAGGAAGTTTGTGTAAAATGAGGGATTTGGCTCTGAGAAGGCTCTGTGAATATAACTTGTTTTCAGGTCTTCCATTTACTTTTTTTTAAAGTTGAGAGCTTAAATAATAATCTAAACTTTAAATGTAACAATTTCATTTAGTTTTCTTCACAGAAATGAACAAATGCTGAGATATGAGCCTACTGAGTTTTCTTACACCCCTTAGAATCAAGAAGGCCTCACGAACCCCTGTGAAGCTTTGGCCACCCCTAGTGGGGGTTCCGACCCTCAGGTTGCTTTAAACATCCAACCAAACAGGACACTGGGATACTGACAAAGATTGCTATAGGTAAGCTTGTGCTCAAATATTGAGACTAAATGTCTGGTAAACAGAAACAAAATACTTTCTCCCCTCTAATGATTGACCCAAAAACTTGGTGAGATAAACAACATCCATGCCAAACCCTCATAAGAGAAGCCCCCCCCCCTCCAGTTTAGAGTTCACGTGTGTGTTTACAGTCCAAAACCCAATTGGTCTGCAGAAAAGACGAGGTTTCTAACATGTGCGTCTTGTTTCGGAACAGAGGGCCTTTCCTGAGTCTTTGCTTATCCAGGAGGAGAAGTAGCACAGATGGAAAAGCCATTAGTGGGATGACTTGTACGGGAGAGGTGAGTGGGGGCCCCAATGTGCTGCAACTGAGCTCTGATTCACAGAGGCTACTTCGAGGCTAAATTCCACATTTTTTTATTTCGAAAGCTCTTTCATTGCTTGGAGCTTCAATCCCTCGATTTGGAATATCACTACACTCTGGTCATGTAATCTCTTTCACTAAACTTTAGTGAACTTCCATATGTAGGGAGGAAGCCACTACTTAAAGGAGCAAACCATTCCTTCCTAAAACACTGCAGCTGTCATGTAACATTAAATTAGAAATGGAAAGGAAACAGTGCTTCTGTAGGAATCCATTTTGTATCTTATGACTAAAGTATAGTAGCACTGTCTGTAGTTACACTTCCTGGATGTTAAACCAGCATTCATTGATACTTTGACCAACTGAGGGCAGAAGAACAAGCTAAACATAGCTAAATGTTAGCTCATATGTTAGCTTTAAATGTTCTTGGTCTATTTACACATCCAGCAGACATAGCAAAACTATTTTTTAATTTGAAATCCTGAGAGAAAAATATCTGGCTCTTCAGCTGCTACATTTTTGACTGTCTTCGTTCAGATTGTTATTAAGTGTCAAATTGAAATTATCCCTACAGAAATAGAGGGCTAAAAACACAAAAAGTCACACAATAACACAAACAAGCTAACCGGCAGTGGTAGACCAGCAGCTCCTGTGTTCTGCGTAAAATTACTGTTTTTGTCAATGGAGTCTGGTGGCTTTGAACAGAGTGATATAATGGCTGTTTCTGGTTAAACCAATGGGGTAAACAAAAACAATACTCTTTAACAAAAAGGTCTATCTCTGTAGGTATCCTAAAAAGCACTTTTAGTTGATGTAGTTCACATTGCGCAACTGCCCAAAGAATTACATTGCGTCCCCTTTGAGGCTGCTGGCTGCAGCAGTCTTGCTCAATACTGGATCAATTTCAAAATTGATCTGTCCCATATAGTCAGGGTAGAGGGGGAAACAAGTCAGGATCTGAAAAATACCAAGCAAGTCTTTTCCTTCTAATATACACCTATAGTAGCAAACTAGGACAAAAGAAGCTAAAACACTCCATAGAAAGTTAAGGGCGACTTCAGAGTTGATAACATCTTTGTTGTTTAAGACACTATAAGCAACAATTACAATGAAAACACAGTATCTGAATCTATTGTTCATAAAATGTATCGTTTTGTGCAGCTTTAAAGAAGAGAATGACATAATCTTTATGTGTGAATACTGACTACACAGCAGTGATGAGACGCTGGCAGCTTAAGACCTTTATTGGAACCAGATGAGAATATTTTGCATTGAATTCACTGAAACCACACATAAATGAGTCTCAGCATCCAGACTTTGACCCAAACATGCTGCTGAAATGATTTAATGCCAGCTTGTCTGAGGACCACAGGACATAAATATAAAGACTAACTACAGCTGGGGACCGAGCTATGAATCACTTCAAAAAATGTACCTAATTACTTAATTCACTACATAGAAGGTTGCTGGTGCCTGTGTCCTGACGATTAAAGCTGCACTCTCAACATACGCTACCATTGTAATAAGTGCATTTAAGCTATCTTATCTAACTCTTTCTGAACAGCACCCCCTGTGGTCATAATTCGCAATTACAGGTAAATAGCTCACTGAATTTCCCTTTCCATAGAGTTTCATGAGTAAGTTGCTTCAAAAACATCATCATCATGCAACCAGACTGAGAGCGAGTGGAACGGGATGCCTGAAACAATAAGCATGCCTCCTGGTGAGACAGCTACGCAGTCCCCCCCCCCCCTT
>NW_023339718.1:24830965-24836080 GCF_004916995.1 Morone saxatilis
CACAACAATAAAACATAAACACCAGCTAACCGGTCAGTGGGTAGACCAGCCAGCTCCTGTAGTTCTGCGATAAAATTACTGTTTTTGTCAATGGAGTCTGGGTGGCTTTGACAGAAGATGATATAATGGCTGTTTCCTGGATAACACCAATGGGTAACAAAAACAATATCTTTTAAACAAGGTTATTCTCTGTAGTATCCTAATAAGCATTTCAGTCTTGATGTAGTGATTCACATTGCGCCAACTGCAAAGAATATACATTGGTCCCCTTGAGGCATGCTGGTGCAGCAATCCATTGCTCAATAATCTGGATCAATTTCAAAATTGATCTGTCCCATATAGTCAGGGTAGAGGGGGAAACAAGTCAGGATCTGAAAAATACCAAGCAAGTCTTTTCCTTCTAATATACACCTATAGTAGCAAACTAGGACAAAAGAAGCTAAAACACTCCATAGAAAGTTAAGGGCGACTTCAGAGTTGATAACATCTTTGTTGTTTAAGACACTATAAGCAACAATTACAATGAAAACACAGTTCATCTATTGTTCTAAATGTATTCGTTTTGGCAGCGTTTTAAAGAAGGAATGACTAATCTATTTATGTTGATACTGACTACACAGCAGTGATGAGAGCTGGCAGCTTAAGACTTTATTGGACCAGATGAGAAGATATTTCTTGCATTGAATTCACTGGAACCACACTAAAGGTCTCAGCATCCCAGACCTTTGACCAAACATGCTGCTGAAATGATTTAATGCCAGCTTGTCTGAGGACCACAGGACATAAATACTTAATCGACTAAACTACAGCTGGGACCGAGCTATGAAATCACTTTCAAAAAAATGCTACCATAAATTACTATAATTCACTACCATTACAGAAGTTGCTGTGCCTGTGATCCTGACGATTTAAAGCTTGCACTCTCAACATACGCTACATTGTAAACTAAAGTGCATTTAAGCTATCTTTATCTAACTCTTCTGAACAGCACCACCCTGTGGTCATAATTCGCATTTACAGGTAAATAGCTCACTGATTTCCCTTTCTAGTAGTTTCATGACTAACGTTGCTTCAAAAACATCATCATCATAAGCAACTCAGTACTGAGAGCGAGTGGCACGGGTATGCCTGAATACAAATAAGCATCTCCTGGTGAGCGCTACGCAGTCCCCCCCCCTTAAGTTTTACATATGGTAATGAAACCAGATGAAAATGGTTTGTAACATAGTTAACATTAGCACATAATAAAGACAAAGTATAAAGCCTGTATACATAAGCATTAGCTATCAATAAGTTGCTAACATTGGCTAACATTAGCCACCAAACACTACTGGCACCAAGTAAAGCTGTAGCAGCAAAAGTATGTATTAGATTAAGCAACTTTTGATTTGTAAGGAAGAATGTGTTATTTCTCCTTTCTCCTCTGTAAGACTACAGTCCGAGTTAGCCAAATCAAGTGGGTAAATTCCAAAGTGTTTTTAGTACAAAATGAAGCAAGACAACATCACATTTTCAGTTTGTCAAATAGAAAGAATCATATTGCCACTTCCTCTCTCCTTTATTCTTTCTCTCAGTTTAAATTAGAACATGTACAGAACAGGAACCTGTTAGTTGTACCATTGTTCTTCTCATACTGTTTGTCTAAATGTTCGTCCATTGTCCTCAAAAAGTTCCAAAATGGCAAGGTTCCACACTGGATGAGGGGAGGTCTCTGAGAAAAGCTGGATCGCCAAAATAGCCAAAGCCCAAAGGCCAATCAACAACCATAGTCCAGGTCATTTGGATACAAACCACACTTCTGAAACGTCTAAAACAGAAAATATAAATACCCTCCACAGTTTTGAAATATTGCTTTGGCTCCCTTATCTCTCCCACTGCCATCTGTGACTACTAGAAAAAGAATGAACCCAGAATGTACCACAGTTTTTAGTTACACTGTATAACTCCTCCACAGTCCACAGTGGGGTAAAGACCACATTCAACAGCAAAAATAAAGTGCAAGAAGCTTAGGAACATATGGTTCCAATAGAGGTCATCTGCCAGCAGAAATCACCTCACATCCACTGCAAAATACCACAAAACTGGGTTCATTTACAGAGCTGTATGTAGCTGCAAGCCTCTTTTTAAGAATTCTAATGAGCCTGCAGTCATTTACAGGTATGTATGTTGTCACCAAGTCCCGGTCTGGACTTCAAGAAATAAAAACAGGTTTAATTAACACAGTTTTTCTTGAGAGCTGATTATTCCACCAGCTGTGTCATAAATTGAGGATTATGTGTTTACGGATTTAGTGTTTACAGAATGCAGAGAATGCTGTGCGGCTGTGTGCAGTTCCTCCTCCAACATCCATTAAAAAGGGCTTTTGTTAACAAACTGAAAGCAGATGTTTTTACAAAGTCGTGACAAACCCCGAACTGGAGCGTAAATTACAAAGACAATGATTGAATGGAAATGAGCTGCTTTTAAATGGCATTAAAGCTGAAGTGACATGAAAACATGTGGAAAATAAAGACACACTGGGGAGTGATTTCAGGGTACAGGGGGATCTGGCTGGTGGTTCTGCTAATCTCATTTGGTATTTCAAATTAAAAGCTCTTAGCATTGTTGTCTGTTGACGACAAAGCAAATCAAAAATATTGGAGCTGACAAAGCTTACAGGGTGACACACCTACTAAAATACACAATATATTTAGACAGCCCGACCAATATTCAGACATGAATCTACACTGCTGCTGTGTTTTCTCATTTGCTCCACTGTACTGTACAGGTAGGTTAGATAAGCCATGTGTATGTGGAAAGTTTTCTGTTGGTGCAAACACAACACCTTTGTGCACACACAGTTGGCAGTGAGGTATAAAAACCTGCATACACAAAGAGCAGCTGTCTGTAATCCACCACTGTGGTTGTAACCTATTTGTTCTTTCATATATACACTGTAATGCGTTAAGTCATTTTAACTAAAAAAAGTGTTGAAATGGATTACATAAAAAGTTAACAAAAAGTAACAAACTCAATTTTGTAAGTTAAATAAATATTTTTGATTAAGCAGCTTTTACTAGTTTTAAGTGACACTCACTTAGTTTTGTAAGTTAAATAAACATTCTTAATCTGTTTTCACAGTACAAATAAAAATTACTAAATTAACTTAGCGTCACTAGAAATTACTAGACTTCCCAGTTTAAATGGAATGCCTCATTAGATATGCTATGTGCTAGGCTTGTTTACATTTTTAAGATAGTTAAAAGATGAAGCGACAGTAGTAAGTTAGCTAATGTTAGCAATATGTCACCTCACTAGCCAACTAAAAATTTATGTAAATTAGCTAGCTAGTTAGCATTTTGCTCTGTCGTAAAATGCTAGGTAACCAGCGAGCTAATGATTTATGTAGATTAGGTACTTGATCAAGAATTTTTTTTAACTCTTACAAAATTAAGTTACTAAACAGTTTAAAAAACTTTTTTAGTATAGTTAACTTATTGGGTTTTACAGTGTGATTAATTTATGTCTAAAAATACAGGAAATTGGGAAAGTAGCCTTAATCTCAACATAGAATGTGATCTTTTTAACTCACATTCACAGCCAGTTCACTGAAAGCTCCCCCTTTCAGAAATGTAGACATATATGTTCAAATATTATACAATAATGTGTGTCTGATATGTTATTCTGCGAGAAAAAGAACAATTTCCATATTGAAATCCTTAAAAAGACATCTACTCCTACAACCTCAGTACAAATTCCAGAATCTATGAATATGTAAATTTTGTTCATTTCTTAAGTCTTCCTGCTGAACACAGATACACACATACATCATTCTGCACAGTGAAGATCAAACATCCAACTGTAGGAACAAGAGGAAAAACAGATTTTTCACTGGAGGGGGACTTTTTGAGACAAGAATAATGTCCAGTCCTGCAGGTATCTAGAAATAAATCAAAGTATTGGACAAATTAAACTTTTAACCTTATGTTTGCATAAAATGAAAATCACATATTAGATTTCCTGCTGGGGGGTGGGGGGACTTGAATGTCTGGTCCAAAATTCATGGCCATCCGTTCAACAGTTGACGAAACATTACGCTCAAAACAACAAATGTCAATTTCATGGTGGTGCTCGAGGGAAAGTAAAGTCAGTGGATTCATCCTCTAGAGCAGATATAGATTTCTGATGCTTCAGATAAAGACGAAACATTAAGAGGAAGGATTACTGTCAAAAAAAGAAAGTGATCGATGGAGAGCACAAACATGGATAACCACTGATGAAGCTTTTCATCATTGAGTTAGGAATGTTTATTTTTTATCAAACTACTATTTTCAAGGGCAAGAATGAACTTTGATTCTATGTTTTAATTGTGATATAAACTTTATACAACGGTGCCTTTTTCTGTCCACACAGACAATATGTGACACATGTTCCACATTGTGAGGGAAGAACCGAAAAGAAAAACATCTGTGGAGAAGAGCCAAAGAGAACACTAGCAGACAAATGACAACAAAACAACCAATTAAAAGTGACTAGTCTGTTCTGCACATGACTAGAAAAACAGCCAGAATAATCAAAGGCATTACTTCCTTTGACACTGATGCATGTTTGTCAGCCTCGAAGAACAGAATAAAACGAGCTTAAATCCACCTTTCTTATTTGAACATTAAAAAAAATCCCATTGCCTGTGAAGCTAGCGAGCTCTGCCCCGAGTGTGATCCTCCATTAACACTGGTGTCAGATGAGCGATTCATTTTAGAGTCTCCAGAGGCTAAACATCCGCCTGCGTTGCACTGTGGGAATGTGATGCCTCGGGGCAAACCTTTTACGTAGCTGCAGAAACATCTACCAGCTATTTGAAAAATAATTAAATAGTTAAAAACATTTTAAGATTGTGACACAAAAGGGCAGCCATGTATTAATCCAAGTTCACAGTGCAAATGTGCTGAAGGGCCGACGAGGCAATTTATGGCACCCTGCCGCGACACGGTCGGAGTTTTACAGGGAAGAAAGTGGAAGATTTGACCTTAAGGGAAAAAATGACTAAAGAGAGGAAAATGGGAGTTGTAAACTCTGCTTGGGGTGACTTCATGGCTGCTTGTAATCTACTTATATGAGTGAGAGAGAGAGAGAGAG
>NW_023339718.1:24836123-24836840 GCF_004916995.1 Morone saxatilis
GAGAGAGAGAAAGGAATGAGACGAGTGGGGGGGCGGGGGGGGAGAGAGAAGCTGCAGTAAGAGAAGAAAAGAGATTGAAATGAAAATGCAAAGATAGTGCAGAGCTTTGGTTCTACTAATCCCCACAGCCAGATTTCATCGCTGCCTGTTCTAGCATGACACCCACAGAGGATCTGTCAGAGGTAAACTGAGCAAGGCAGCATGGGATGTGGCCTATAGGCATGTGTTATCACTAAGATCTTCTTCCACTATCCCAATGTTCTCACAATGAGCTACATGTTGTGCTCTCTTTTAGTCAAGGTATTCTATTCATATAAGATGGAGAGCTGAGGGCTCTGTTTATTTATTATTATTATTCATATACAAAAGCATGATTCAACCCATACTGTTGTACTTTCCCCCTGCTTCTTTACTGTGCTAGATATATATATATATAACAAAAACAAACTTACACATACTGCCTCTAAAATCATCTGCCTTCTCACATCCATTCTCTTAGACATGAACCACAGAGCCATCAGACACCCAGCACTCAGAGTAGCAAATGACACTAATCACCCCCTCAATCAAAACTTCACATTACTTCCATTAGCATGGAGATACAGCACTTAAAATGGAGCTGGAATTTTGTCCCTCCTGCCACAGCAGCCCTGAAGAAACTGCCTCGCTGACACCGCTGTGAGCTGCTATGTCTGAATGTACACATGAAGATTTTAT
>NW_023339718.1:24836940-24840866 GCF_004916995.1 Morone saxatilis
TATGTATTGTCTATATCTGTATGTTTCTGTGTTGTACTGGCAGTGAAAACAAATCTCTCGCTGGCACAATAATATATATTTATATTAACCTTGCAAATAATATATTATAATGAAACTGGTATTCGTGCCTTCTGTAAGTCTTACAAAATCATTGGAAATATGAACTAAATATCTGTGGTATTAAACACTGACCTCCTAAATTCAGGAATCTGAGAATAAAATAACACTGCATTTAGATTCATAACCACAAATCACAAGAAAATAAGCGTGCAAGACTGAAAATCAATTCTTCCCTCAGGAGCACAAACTTTGCTGCCTTGATTAATGTTCAATGTTACACTGCCACCTTTAAATCAAAGTATTAAAATAAGTAATCCCGCAATAACTGATTCTTTGTGGCCAATTAGGGACATCACAACAAGCTATTGACATATTCCCACATTATAAAGTTGACATGACTAATGTGTTATCAAAGAAATTGCATATTTACATGTCTAGCATGACATGGTGCAACAGTAGCATTGATTTGGAGTTGCGTTTGTGGCCACATGATGAATGAAATCCAACATTCACCCTCCTTTTAGCTCTGCTTTTTTTATTAATTACACATAGTTATTCAAACCTTTGCTCACATAAAAAATATGAATAAGTGCAGCTTTAATATTTTTATTCCCAAACAGTAAGAGGTTAAGAAAGCTTGAATACAGCCTGAATAGTAAAACCTAGGCCACAATAAGTATCCTTAATATTAATAGTGTATCCTGACCAATACCAATATGAATATTTTTAAACTCCGATAACAATATAATATGACTATGAGTGATGCACAATAATAACTGAAGGCGACTCATCTCATCTATAGGGCTGCAACTATGAGACAAGGTAATTACATTTTTGCACACAAAATTAACTAAAGATTATTTGATATTTCTGTCAATGGACTAATCAATTAATCCACTCATCTGGACTATGGCAGCTGGACAATAAGAGTACAGTGTTTAGAGAAAAAAAGGGATATCAAAAAGTGACCAGTGGAACAAGATTGTAAGAGTCCAACATTAAAACCCATTTTCTCTCCCTTTTCAAAAGCTTTTGATGACTTATAATTGTGAACGTTTGCACCAAAAATATCCACAATTACAATACTCAGCCCTAATTACATCTCTCCAGTTTTTCCTCAGTGCTGACAGACATTTCTATAATGCTCCATTGTGAAGCCCGTCTCCACATCAGTTGACATTTCCCCATAAAATCAAATGACTGAGAATATTCCTCTCTCACAGGCTGCTCCTCAGATGTCTCTAACGGCTGTTTTTGTCCCTTTCTGGGTGTTGACTTGAATAAATTGGGTTGAGAAATCTGACTGCATCACTGTTCATATAATTTGTATAAATGAGGCAGCCTGTTGGACCAGTGTGGAAACGGGCACTGCCAAACATCACATTTCATAAACCCCGGAATTTCTTCATGTTGAAATTGGTCTTAAATGGAATGTAATGCACGCTTGATCACAGGTCAGACCTCAGTGATTCTCTGTAGCCACTGCTGCATGG
This sequence comes from Morone saxatilis, assembly GCF_004916995.1. Lineage (NCBI taxonomy): Eukaryota > Metazoa > Chordata > Actinopteri > Moronidae > Morone > Morone saxatilis. The sequence continues at coordinate 24,838,494 of NW_023339718.1, forward strand.
ACTGAAATGTTGAGGCAAGGCAAATTCCTCAAAGCACGGCAGGAATATATAAATAAACATTGGAGAGATGCCGTGGTAAATATTCCAGACGCAGAACTGAACACTAGGTGTCAATCTGTGTTGTTTACTGTGAAGCTGACTGAGACACAATGCTAAATATACCGTCACTGGAGTCCATGCAAACCCGTGCGCTTCGCTGACCACAAGAGAACGACATGTTTGTTTTTTGCAAGTTTACAAGTTGGTAAAAAAAAAAACTGGCTCAAAATGCAACACTTCAACAAAGCATTCACAGAGAGGAATCTGAGCGCACATGACAAAGGTCAGCGACACGTGCGTGCAAGGCTTCGTGTTTCACCTCCCTCTTAGCTCACTCTCTGGGTATTTCCTCTGTGGTGGACTGGCTGGCCATTGTACTGAGGTTACCCTCACCTGTGGTGCCTCTACATGCCAGTTCCTAAGCGCTCTGAAAGCCTACTAATCATCCCATACCACAAAACCCCCAGCGACATGTCGTCATGGCTGCCATTACACCAGAAAGCACGGTGCCTGAGTGAGACACCAGATTACCGCTTCCAGATGATAAGGCCAAGCCCCAAGGCTGGCTGCGTTTTACAAACTCCAAGCCCACGTGACTTCTTTCAGTGAATGGAAAAGCTGAGTCTGATTTTTGTTTTTGTTTTCAGCTACTATCCCAGTTTGACTCCAGACGTCTAGACCTCTCCAACTGTGCTCTCTGGAGAATCATAATCTTTACCATTTATCTCTGTAAACCTCTGCACAGGAAGTCAGCTAGATGTACCCACTCCCACAATGCAGCTTTAAATGGGACCCATTATGCTAATTTCCAGCTCTGTATTCTTAGAGACTTCACCAGAGTAGCTTTGCATGAGTCACTCTTTAAAAAACTTTATACTGGCCCTTCAATGCAGCACTCAGCTTTAGTAACTGAGCTTGGACTATAGTGATATGGGGCACTAAACTGGATCAATTTACTTTTTATCAGCCCTCAAATGAGACAAGAATTAGGTTGGGAAAATAACCTATGCCATCGGAGTGGAGGGTTTCAGAGGACTGGGCCTCACTGGTTACTGTACAAACCAAAAGGTGGTGTACAGTGGGTTTTTGGAGCTTTTTCTCTGAAAACCCGCTGCCTGCTGCATTTGAAACGATGCTGTGAGAGTGAAACAAAACAGTAAAGTTGCAGCAGGACAGCTAAACAATGAGCTGAAACTCACTTTAAAGCTCTGTAAAGCTGAGAGGAGCTGCAGATTCAGGTAATAACTCTTTGTAGGTTTATTACTAAAAGCACATTGTGTTCACAACATAATTTCTTACATTGTTATAAAAATGAAACAAACTGCAGTCAGAGGGAGTACATCTGACAACATGAGGGACTCAATGAATAGTTTTTGAACCCAAGCCAATCATAGCAGCCCTTAAATCCAGCCAGTTGCTTTTGGAAAAGAAAGAAAAGCTCTGCTGAGCTTTCCACACATGTTTTGAGTGCATTATGAAAAACGCTATAGTAGCTTTTAAACTCTCCAAAGAAGCAGAGGAGTGGGTCAGAAAGAAAGGCAGAAGCTGAGAGTTAGCTCTGGTCTGAAGTTTGCTCATAACATTGGAATGTGGATCCATGAGGCCTGCATAGCGGGCCGAAAGATAACATTCTGCCTTTGGTGGCAATTAGCTTGGAGCCTATTGGCCAGCCCATAAAGCGATGCTCAGCAGAGCCCCTCAATGATCCGGCCAGACAACTCTGAAAGTTATGAGTGCTACACCTAACAATTACCAGTTCAACTCCACTTTCGCTGACACACTTGCACTGCAGGCTATTTAGAAAGGACTGTTATCAAAACAGAGGATGGGTCATTGACTTTAAGTGTGCAGTTTCCAGTTAAAAACCAGGAAATATGTATTATGTATTAAGGATAAATAGGAGTACTGCTAAGGCCGTGGAAACAACTGTATAATGTTTTGACCTACACCAAGCAATAAAAGTCAGGACATGTCAGCCTGTGCTGCTTTTTTGATTTTACATAATATTTTTAAGAACATCTGTTTTTAATCTGTCTGTCACAGACACTATACACTGTGTTCCAAATTGGCCATATACTGTTTTGTTCTTTTTCTCTACTAAATAGTCGATATAATTGGCGTCAATAGGATTTTTATTTCTCCAACAATTTAATTTAATCTGATTTTATTTAAAGACAATGGCATTTTTTGCAAAATAACTCAAACTCTGCCAAACAGAGTTGCAAAACACTTAATAGGATTGAAAACAGAAATCTGTTGTATTTTTTGCATTAGAGGGGATCATTTTTCTCAAATCAAAGCTATTTAAATCAAAAACATCTTTAAAGATCGAGT
>NW_023339718.1:24840966-24855442 GCF_004916995.1 Morone saxatilis
CTTTTTTTACTATCATCAGCTGGCTTTTTCACAGCCTGGCCTCACTTTAAATCTTCAATATTTCCTTATTTATACCTACTTGACAAGATTACTGGGGACTATTTCACGCTTTTCAATCTGGCCACAAAGATTATTTTTTCCCACCTATATTGCATGAACCTGTTACTTGCTTAATAATGGTGGAACCCAACATCCTCTAGGTTCCACATCCTAATAGGGCTCACCTGGCAAACTAATAAAGACAACCTGTCTGATATTGATGTCAGGTGGATCTAAACAGACATGGGAAGCAGCACAATTAAAAACTTCAAAAAAAAAATCTAATGTTTTTTTAATTGAAATCATGCTTGCATAATAATTTGGAACATAGTGCATATTGACAGGAATTCTCTGATACGTTATTGCTAATAAATTTAGGCTTCAATGGCAACATAAAATCCATTACTCATAACAGCCTGTGGTGCTCTCCAACTGTGCCAATGCTCCCTTTTGTGTACTGGGTGCCAAATATTGCATGAGCATTGTGACTTCCATAACTGTCCTGTCATGTGTGAATATGGTCATCACTAAGATTTAGATTCACCCATTACTTTACCAGATACATCTACAGAATGTGCAATATTTTAGACACTGCATGTTTACCTCTACATGGTTGGGCAGCGTGTTGATAAATTTGAATCCTGGGATCCTCTTGTCGCTGCACACCACGCCTACGTCTTCACTGTGTTTGCAGTCTGAAACACCAATCCCATTGGAGGGACACAGCGCCAAAGTCTTTTCTTTGCCAGTGCAGTGGAGATTGTCAAACCAGATGGGTCCTGACCAGACAAAAGAGAGATTCATCAGTGCTTCCATGTGGAGAAATTTTTCCCTTCAATAGTGGCAACAACAAAGGAAAAATTGATTTCTTATAAAGGCTAAGCTGATTTCTCCAAGTGTAAAACATTTACCGTGAACCAGTTAGCAAAGAGGGTAGTACAAATAAGTCATAAATTGAAGATCATGCACAGGGGTTACATCAGTGTACTACATGTACAGCTAATATTGCAGTAACAGTGTTTTATTATATGTACCTTGTCCTTTTCCATATTTGGAGGATGGTGACCATGAGACAGCTTCCAGGTAGCCCAGCTCTCTGCACACCACCTGAGCGGCGTGGATAGTGAAGTCGTCATCACAGACGGTGCCCCATTCGCCGTTGTAGAAAACCTCCACGCGGCCCTCGTTGTGTTTCCTCTTATCTCCCGCCAGGCGCAGCTGAATCCTGGGTGTGTCTGCTGCCAGCTGTGGGGCAGTGTACTGTTCCTGTTCCGGGTCCGGGTAGCCCGGCGGGTAGCCGAGGTGCTCGTACTGGGCAAGAGCCAGCTCTAATAGCAGTGACAGAATGACAGTGCAGCAGGGCAGACACTGGGTGGCCAGCATTTTGGTTGAAGCTGATGAAAAGATGAAAAGAGAGAAGCGGTCATCAACATTTCTTGGCAACTGTCTCAGATGGTTCTTCACAATGGTACTTTATAGAGAGGAATCAGACTGTGGAACAAGTATGGGAGGGGAGCATTAAAGAGGCATTTCAGTGTTTTTGAAACTTGACCCAGATAAGGGACTAAAAGTCTGGATAGCTCTGCCTCTGCCACTTTGATTTTGACCATTCTTTGTTTCTGTCTCTTATCAGTCCCCCAAAGTACAATTGTAAAACAAAAACCTTTAAACAGCTCGCCACCAATAATCCATATTAAAGCTGCACTAATCAATATTTTTATTTTAAAGGACCAGTGCGTAGGATTTACAGGCATCTATTGATGAAGTTGCAGATTGTCACCAACTGAATATAGCTCAGCCTTTCAAGCTTTTAGGAGACATTACGGTGGGTGCGAAACTGGTGAAAAACATAAAAGGCCCTATCTAGAGCCAGTGTTTGGTTTGTCTGTTCTGGACCACTGTTTTTAGGTCAAAAGTCAATTAAAGACACTGTCCAAACATACATTTTCTGATTAACTTTTTAAAAGATTGCATATTGTGCTTGTGTGAATGTATTACTTCCTATGCAGCAAAGGATTTTTCACAGGTTAGAGGAACACCCTTGTAGGTCTTTAAAACAGCAATTGGAAAAAATCCCATAACTGGCTAACTTATTCAAGTTACTGTGTGTCAAGAGGTTGTCATACTATAGTTTTATTTGACTTAAATTCAGAAAATATGTCCTACAAGAGCTGGAGCCTAAAACAGACACCTGCAGGGTGATGTAATGCCAATCTCCCACAGAAGAATATTGATATATGGCTAGGCACTGCCTGTACCTACAAACCAAGTCAAAGACTTGTACAAACAAGAGTCCATGGTCAGAATGCAGAAATATGGACCCAACTGAAACTTATCAACAGCTGCATTTCCACAACCCATTAAATGTTAAAAGCTTGAAGTCTTGTGCTTTTGTGTAAAAACATCTGGCAGGAGACAGATGATCTTTCAACTGCAGGGTTTCTACTTTCCTCATTGTAACGTGGCAGTGGTTACACAAGCTAGAAACAACACACACATTACAGAATAAGCAGATGGAATGAAGCGCCCAGCCTCTGGGTCTGCTTACAATGTGTCCAAACAGCCATGTTGTCATTAGAAAAACACGGTCAGCATGTACATAAAAACTAAGGTTCAGCTGAGGCAGTGCACACAGAACTGCACTTTGTTAGCAGCTCATTTCTGCACATGCTCCATTTCAAGCTCAAGAAGCAAAAATGAACTGTCGCGATTTCTTAGGTAAATGGGTCAACTTTCAGGACTGATGAGGATTGGGCGGAGCTGAAGGCACTGAGCAACATCCAATCAATCAGAGCAACATATCCGGGATCTTCTGGCGCCCCTTAAAGCAAGAAACTCAATGATTAAGAAACCTTGAAATCTGAAACCTCTGGTGCCTTTCGCCTCGGAAACACTGACAGATGTTTTTGGACTGAAGAAAGCAAATTTGGGATACTTTCAATCAAATCCTGCTACCGAATAGCTAAACCCTTCTTTAAAAATTCTAAATGTCAGTGCCACCGTGCTGCGAGGACGGACTGAAGGGCTTTTGTCTCTTGACTCTCTGTCTCCAACTGCTTTCACCTTCGTGCAAGTCCCACCTGCTGCTGCAGGGGATCTATGCTTTGATTGGAAAGGTCAAAATGTCAGGTTTTGTAATGTCAACTGCTCTTCTGGTGCCCTTCACTGAAGCACTCAGTGGAGAGCTTCACTGCAAGCACACACAGAGGAGAAAGGGTTGAGACTGAAATGCACCAGAAGGGTTTGGACTGTGACATGTTTGTTCTCGTTTCCACAACGTCCTCTGAGATAGGTGTTTAAAATCTTTTTGACCAACAGAAGAAATCCAAAGGGCCAGATTCATAATAGAGAATACTGTATCCTATATGCATGTAGATACAATAAATTACCTGGTGATGTAACAAAGGTTGCAATAATTATTTTCCTTCTCGATTCATCTGTTTATTACTGTTCAAATTAATATATTTGTGGGTTTGGACGATTAAATGCAAGAAAGTACTAAAAAGATACTGGAGCCAGCAAATGCTTGGTTTTGTTGCTTGATAAATTAATTAGTCAATTATCAATACTGCTGGTGAATAATCATGAACCATGAACGAACTGTGTAGTTGACTCAATTTTTTAATATGTAATGCACAAGGCCATACACGACAGGTATGTTTAAATGATTTAAAAACTAGAAAAAACAACTACAGACTGAAATAGTTTCTATAACTTTAGCTCATATTTGATCTCCTTAAAAACTATGATGGATTTTAGAGCCAGCTTTAGACCATGATGCAGCCACTAACTCAGACACAAAGAAAACCCTTTACTGACCATCACATAACAATGAGCCTCAATAACAAAGACCATACAGCTTTGATCCTTTACATTCTGCATGTTGTGAGGTTGAACTTACTTTGGTGGTCGCAGCTGTGGACTGTCCCTGGCTCCAGAGGCTGTGCGCTCCTGCAGGCTGCGGTATCAGACACACCGAAGCCCAAACTCAGCTGCTTCTTCTCCTTGCTCCTCTCTAAACTTTCACTCCCTCTCATGTAAATCTCAGCTTTGGGCCGGAGCTGCGGTGGCCCCGCCCACGTACTGACGCCCACCTTTACGATGACCTCACCGGAGATGGCCCGGGACGTGGAAATAACGGATCCGACCTGAACACAGCGCTCTGACAATGGTGCATTCGGAGACCGTCGGAAAAAAGTTGACCGAGTTGACCGCAACCATAAAAACTAGGGTGAATAGAGGAACATATATTTACTGCAGAAACAATAGGTTTTTGAATGGGATTTCCGTACCTTATCTAAAGTTTAAGTGTACATAAATATGGGCCTAGTTGTTTTAGGAAACTGAAAAAAATAAGCTAAAGATGTCTATTAAAGCTGCAGTATTTATTTCTATAAAAATAATGTTTTGTCATATTTGCTGACACAAGTATATTCTGACAGTAGTGCATGAGACAGATAATCTGTGAAATGAATCAGGTTCCTCTTCCTCTGATGGCATTTGCAAGAATCCAGCAGGCCTGGACAAAAACAACCAATCAGATCCCAGAAAGATAGCTGATTGTTGAGTCTCATTTCCAGGGTCTCAAATACGCTTTGGTACCTGTGAATAAGACTAAACAATCACCTATCTTCAAGCCTCCAACCCAAAGCGTCTTCGTAGCTCTGATTGGTTGTTCTACTGTAGAAACATGGCAATTCAACATGGCGGACTCCATGGAACGTGACCCCACGACATCTGTTGATAAAAACAGCTCATTCTAAGGTAACAGAAACACGATTTCTATATTCAGGTGATTATACACTAATGAAAACATACCTAATGAATATTGCATTTATGCTAATATATCCTCCTGAATGTTACACACTGGCCCTTAATATTTTTATAATAGTTCATGTGAAAGAAAATAACAATGCATAGCTAGTCAGCTGCTTTTGACCATCCTTTCATAGGGCTACAATATAATCTCTTAGTTTTCTTTCCTCATTTCCTCACTGGATTACTTTTCTTCTGCCACAATGCACTGATCTTTAAAAACGGAAATGATCCTTCTTAATGTTGAACAAAAACACCTCATCACTTAACCTTACAATATAATTACAGTTTTTAAATCAGCTTGGCAATGCAAACTGTAAGGTAATTATGTTCCATCAGTCTACAGCGGAGGGTGCAAAGAAAACAAAGTAGGAGTATGATTCCTTGTTCTCCCTCTAAACTCATTATAACACAGTATAAACAATAAGACATTCTGAATATGCTTTGTTGGATTTTTAAGTGCTTTTGGCTGGAAGATGATAATTAAACTAATGGAGTGTGTTCTTATTCTGGTTTCTGCCTCAGTTTAGAAATAACAGGCACAGAGCTGCACTTCAAAATGAGGAGGAACAAATGTCCATCAGACATGTAGCTAATTTATATTTGTATTCACTTATTATGGAAATGCACAGCAACTGTATCATATTATACATGTGGAACAAAACAAATTCACCTTTACTATGAATTGTTGACACTCTCCATACTCTCTATCTATTATGTCATATCTCTGCGGGTTTACAACACTTTTTTCATATTTGTCCTCAACGATGTGTCATAAAGTGCATGAAGGTAACTTGGACCTGTCATGGGTAGAAGGTCTTCTCCATCTGGCACTGTTTGGTAGCAAATTTGTTCATGACCTATGATTGAACACTGATCCCAAGCATGCACTTCAGCGGACTAAACTCAACTCTGCTGCCACCTTGTGTAAAACAGGACAGGACACTTTTTCTTTGCAAACTTTGTGGCGCTCTGGCCAGGTGTAAAACATTCAGCTGCTGTTCCATGTCATGCATAAAATGATGTGCTAGGTCACTCTCTCTTCCAAGGCTTTTTCCTCACAACATAAACCAGACAGATCATTAGTGACTGCGGTGCAGCTTTGGCAGTGTGTTGTTATTTTGTGAACAGCAGGAAATAAATCAGTGTGTGTTGTGAGGATAACTGTGGTTGTCTGAAACAGGACGGTGCAGATTAAGACCACAGAACAAAGTGCTGGCGGAAGTCTTTCTGGCTCTTCTGAGTCATGTGAAGAGTCTTGAAGGGATATCACTCATATCAGACATGAAAAACAGGTTTGGCTATGGTTAGCTTTGTTGTGTGACTTCCCTACCACAAGTGATGTCGTTTATTTCAGGTTTCTTTCCACTTGTAGCTTTCACTGATGATCACGCGTTCCTCCACGTTCACTCTCGGCCGTTGCAGCTGCAGTGCAGACTGTAACTACACTGCTGCTGCCGGTCCTTTCCTTTTTGAGACAAATGACACATCAAGCAGCAACTGATTGCGATCAGTGTTGCATGAACTCATTTCACCTTCCCCTCTTTCATGTCTGCACAGCTGAGGTGTGGGGGGACATGTGACACAAAGCATCGCACCTTTGACATTATATTTCACCTACTCAGAATTAAGGAGTTAGGTTTGATCTCCTGCATGCATCCTTTCGGTGCTGAGTTTCTGATTTTCTGCATCCAATTTAAGGAAATATGCTTATTCACTTTCTTCCCTAAAGTTAGATGAGAAGATCAATACCTCTTTTCATGTCTGTTCATTAAATATGAAGAGACAGGAAAAGGTGGGCCAGTAGCTGGAGTCTAAACTGGTTGCCGGGCAACCCCACAATGACGACAGTTCCAGGAAGTAACTAGTAAATAAAAAATCCATCATATAATCCTGCTGTTTGGTTGGTCCAACACTGAAATATTTAAACAATTATAGATTGTCATTATTTGGTACAGACAACAACGCCTCAGGATGAATGTAATATGTTTGGAGATTCCTTAATCTTTCATCTAGCGTTAAAATCAGGTCAAACTTTTAATGTGTGCAAGATTATGACCAAATATGCAAAACATTACCTGTTAGCATTCTAACATGGTAAACTAAGATTGGGAACATGGTAAACATTATACCTGCTAAAACCCTTCATGTTAGCATTGTCAGCGTGGCTAGGGATTCATCAAACAAGATATGTGTTAATTGGTAACTTTTAGTAGGCAGACACATTATTTTTACCGTGGGAAAGAACCAGGCTAGTTTCCAGTCTTCGAGGATTTAAGGAAAAGCTAAGCTAAGCTACTCGGCTGCAGCTTCATATTTGCCATACCACTCATGTGATACCACAAGTGTTATCAATCCTTTGAGCAAACTTTCTACAAGGAAGCAAATATATATTTGCCAAACTCTGTCAAACACCTTTCATCAATACATTTGCAGAATTACCACGTGTTGTTATGATCCTTGAGTCCTTCAAGGTTACAACCAAGCACCAGACCTCCTCCAGGGCCTTCCGAGCTGCTTTCCATTACAATGGGAGTTCTGAATGTACCCTCGGTCTTGCTGTAGCCCAACAGAGTCCCTTTAATGCATAGACAGTGAGACATCTGATGTGTTGTGGTGGTTTCACTCTCACAGTTCTATGTTGGGCCCTGTGCTGTACATATTCTGTAGACTTCCTCCAGGGGTTTTCTCTACTTCTGTCTTTTGTGGTTTTGACAAAAATATTACTTCAGCAATGATTTGAGGTTAACTGTGATGGCAATCTCTGGACAGCTTGTGTGTGGTTGACCAGGAAGTGTCATGGAAGAGTATCATCTGAATCACACCCGGTATGTTCTGACTATCCAGCCAGATTCCACCTCATAGTTGAGGGAAATATTAAACAATGGTATTAGCTGTACAGTTTCATTGTTTTGAGTCTCAATGACAGAGTAGAGTTGAAGCTCAAATATGAAAATCCTTTCATAGTAAACCAATTTCAAAACGGATGCCAGATTGTTCATTAGTTTTGGGAAGAAGATGAAAGCTATTTCCAACAAGACTCACTTCAAGCAAATGGCCCAAAATCTGATGAGCGGCATTTTGACAGATTCTTTTATCATTCTTCAGATGATTTATTGATCAAAGTGCATTATTAATGATGCTGATGGTTCTGGAAACCACTGCAAATGAAGGAAAAGTAAGTATTTTTCTGCAGCTGTTTGCTCTACATGGGCCGATGTGGAATACAGAATCATGAGGGGTAAGAGCATTTCAATTTCCAGATTAGTTTAAGACTTAGTCTGAAAGCAGTAAGCAAAGGGTTGCACTCTGTCAGCATTAAGTTAACTGGAAAAGCAACATTTGATCACAGATCTCAGTCGAGCATTAAACAATAGGAAGCCAGCTGTACACATTTTGTTGCCTGGAGATTCACCTTAGGAACACATATCTGTGGTAAAAAAGACTCAAGGTGTCTTCTATTTCTATTTTCTGGCTTTCTTCAGTGAATTCCATTTGCTCAGATGATGATACATGCAGAACTTTGGTTATGTGATAACATATAGGACAACCAGTTATGATCCATTTGCTAATGAAGGCAGTGGGATATGGCCAAAAGCACTGGGAAACAATAGGAAATTGAACTTTGAGTTGTAGATTATTTTACCATCATTTATCTTTTTTGAAAAAGGAACACATTTGAGCTTTATGAGGCTAGTTTGCCAGTAGTGGTGAAAGCAAACAAATCTGTCCAGACACTACTGCATGTTTCTTCTTTTGGGATTTAAGAGTCTATAGCTAACCTAGGTAAGGAAACTAAAGACTAGTAGTCCTCGCTATTGAGGTTTGGCAAATAGAGGAAAAGACAAACCAATTGTGTGTAATGGCTACACATTTGTACAATTGGAGACTGGAAGAATCACTTAAGGCCTACAACAATGATGAATGAAAATGTTGAAAAATGACCATTATTTATTTCTATATAATCATAACAAGAAACTCAACTTTCAATTAATTGTGCCACACTAAGCTCCAGTGCATCATGGGAATTTTTATTCTTTGGCGCAAAAGCAATCTTAAATATCATTTCAAATAAATATTGACATCCACAACAGACACAGATAATTCTCACAGCTGCCTGTACATCCAAAATAGAACTTATGCTGTTTAACAAACATTTTTTAGGCCACACACCATCTACAGTTACCAAACTGATTTTGCATGGACGGGTCTGATGCGCTGAAATTTTCTTCATTCATTTTCTTCTTGAAGCAGTGGCTGTGGAGGAGAGTAGATAAGGATGGTTATGAAATACATGGTGAAAATAAATCATCTAATCTCTTTTACTGCATAGCAACTGCACTGTTCTCACCGTGTAAGCCATGTCCTCGGGCCTGGAGTCTGGTCGCTGCCAGTTATGGTTGGACAAAATCTTTAGGACAACCAAGCCGAAGGCCACAATCAAAACTCCTAATGAATTTCCTAACACAGCCTCGGCTGGGAGGTTAGCATACGACTGAGTTCCATTGCCGTTCTCTTTGCTGTGGAAAAACACATTTAACAGGACAATGTTATCAGTTTAAAGTTTAAATGAACAAGTGAGTCCAGCCCACTTCTGGTTTAAGCAGCACCCATGTCCTGTTTAGGCCCCGCCCATTCTGAGTACAGATATAAACAAATAATTTAGTTGGTGCAGGTACAGATAATGGTGTACTTCTATACAGTTATTCTTAAAGCCTGCCAACGGGGTGGATTCAGTCAGGTTTCAAAAGCCTTGAACTCAATGAACCGAGGTGGTAGAAACACTACTGCTTTTGTCCACAGGGGCCGCCAGAGTCAACACAGAATAACGTTCCTTGTAGCTTTAAGGACTATATTAAATATGGCACTCACAGAACAAAGAAGAGTTTCTCGTTGATTCCTGAGATGCAGGCAGCGATGCTGAGCCACAGTATGCTGCCTCCCAGCCACACATGTACTGGTTTCAGCAGTGTACGAAGTGATATGGGGGAGCAGGGCAGGAGGAAGCCAGCCATACCCACCACCCACTGGATGGATGGATGCAGGGACAGACATTCACAGATACAGGGAACACAAAGGCAGGTAAACAAAACTTTATCATGTCTCAGAATGAGAAAGAAACCCTCACATCCACCTTATTGGCTGAAGCAGTTCTGCTTCTGCATGTAAAGCTGTGTACCTGTATGGCGAAAAGAGCTGTAGCAGCGATCCCAATCCAGCTGTGCAAGGAGTAGAGGTTGGGAGTGTTTTTGGCATTGTGGAAATCAAACACGGCACAAAGGCCCACGATTGACAGGACCAGTGCGAGGAGCATCAGTGTGGCATGCAGCAGCTTCCAGGGGAGTTTATTCTGACCCCAGGTCAGGGGGACGCGGTACAACACAGCTCCTGCAGAGAGGAGGCAACAAAAGAAAAGATGCTACATGTATTTTTATGTTCATTTGTGTACAGTAGTCGTATAACGTCTGCTATCTAAATGCAGCCATTTACCAGCCACCAGCCACCAGCTTTAGAAATGCAAGAGGCAAGACACGGGCAATTACTTGGCAGTCTGAAGATGCAACTGAGCTGCATTATGGGAAATCATAGGAAACGGTGAATTGAAAACACTGCAGATCACAGATTGGTCAGTGAGAATCGTCAGTTGTGTGAGACGGAGCACTGTATGGCACTGAAGGAGATGTTACAGCAGTTACACAAAAACAAAATCAAGACACGTACCTGCTACCAAAACCTGTATCTACTGTATATCCAGCTCTGTCCAATACTGAGTCACTCCAGTGATTACACTAGTTTGCTTTGATGTTTTGGAATTAAATATTTGTGTCTGTGCTTGAACATACTCAGAACATGTATTGCACTCAGCCTTTGATGCACCCATCACAGTAAAGACTGGATGCTTTCTCAGATTTGATATCCTGCTGCAGAAAAAAACTATGTTCCATTTCAACTGTACATTTTATAATTAAAATGACAAATAAGACTTAAATTGAATTTGCCTCTTCGGTATGTATTGTAAAACGTATAAAGCCAGGTGTCATCAGCGTGAGCGGGAACACAGTTCTGGTATGCAGAGTTTCAGTCGTGTTTTTCTCACAGCTGTCTGACGGAACAGATACACTTCTATTTGAATCTAATGGAGGTTACTGAGGCCCACTGACTTCATATCTAACCACCTATAAAACCTCATTATGTAATATTAGACAAGTGATCGGTATGTCATAGTGTGAATGGGAAACGCTAAATGGTGTGTCTATTGGTCACTTATAATTACAATCAATGTCTACGAGAATCCCTTAGAAATGTCTTTGAATGTATTTTAATGAGGTAGTCTATGCAAAATGTCACATATTAGAGATAGAGTTCTGGAAAAGACAGATGTCGTCAAATACAATAGAAATACCAATAATGACACAGTATGGGTTCCACCCATGTATGCAAATGTATTCTTTTGTGATTTTATTCAGCAGAAGTGTTTAGTTCCTACCTGGAACTGAATCATGATAATGATGATGATGATGATGATGTTCACATGAGACAGTAGCCAATATGTGCTATGGTGGAGATACATTACAGTTCCTTGCTGAAAGGCACCTTCTTTCAAATGTGACTTTACATCAAAAGAAAAGTCTGGCTGCAATCACTGAGGTGTGGCACTGTGGACGTTAGCTCACATTTATGCTACTGAAATCACGCATCAAATTATACCCTAGGTCTCTGAAACCTGTAGTGTGTAATTACCTTAATACAGTCTGACAGACTGCCATGAGGAAGAACACAAGTGAGAAACAGAAATGAAACTCCGTAGGATCTCAATTTTAAAAGGCACTCACCGTTGCCGTACAGCACAATCAGACCCGTTACCATCAGGACTGGGTGCCAGTTGAACTGCAGGGCCGTGCCGTCCCACCTGAAACCTCCACGCCACCGGTGGTTCCAATAACACACGCACACCACGCAGGCCAGGCCCAGGCCCAGGCACAGCAGGTAGCATACGTAGAAGCTCACGATGGACCTCATCCTGGAGAGATCTGTAGGCTAAAACAATCAACAGAACCAAGTGAGTAGTGTGGCAGGACAGTGGTTACAAAGACTGCATCACTCTCAGTCTGAGTCAGCACTGCAGCTCAAAGGACATCAACAACAGGTAGGTATTGGTACAAAGGGTTTTTACACATCTGACTTACATTGTTTATTACTATATTTCAGTATGTAGCACAATCTAACTACACAACTAAATGCTGCTGAAACAATGCTATATGGCACCTAGGTGGATACAAATCTAGCCTGTATGCACCAAATCCATCTGTCAGTTACAATGGATAAAAGCCATACTTAAATGTTAACTGAGTACAATTAATATGAGACACTACAATTATAAAAGTGTGTGAAAATAACCCTAAATTCCTTCAAACCATCACAACTTGTCCTTTGAAAAAGAGAAAAACTACTAGAACTTTGCAACATCACATCAGACCGAATATTTGATCAAAATCTGAGCGTTGGACTATCATCAGAAATGTGCCTTACCCTGTCCACAGCTGCTGTGTAACACTGACTACACTTCCCACTCTGCACTACTGACGTTAGCTCCACAGCATGTAGGTGTTATTGTCTGATCTCATGATCCCCCCCCCCTCCACACACACACACACACACACACACAATACACTCACAGAATGATCTGCTCTCACTTCGTGTTTCTCTGGCTCAGCTGGACTCTCACTTCCACATGGGGCTGCATTGCGGTGGCTGAGGGGGAAGCAGTGGGAGGGGGAGGAACAGCTGGGAGATGAAGGGCCAGCAGCCCGCTGCATCTGCTGCTGGAGATATTAATATAATATAATATATAATAATATGTGATGCAGAGTGGGAGGGGGACACATTAGTCAGTTCGGGGGGTTGGAGTCAGAGTGTGTAACAGCATCCTCCCACCGATCTCCTGCGGGACAGTGGCAGAGTTCTGACAGGGTTAAAGTAGCTCAAAACTTTTATTCTCTTTTTAAAAAGTGATGAAGTTACCGAGTTAAAAGTCCGTGGCAAAGGTAACTGCGGTGGTTCACGGGACACGTCTCGTTACTCAACGCGTCACTGAGCACGGTATCTTCAGCTCGACCTTCAGCAAACTGCACTGTCACTGCTACTGGGCGATTTATTCCTACACTGAAAACTAATTAAGTAAGCCGAATTAAAGAGAGTGGTTTATGCATCCCTTAAATGCCTCCATGTTTGTTTCGGCAGTGCGCCTCGTCTCTACGAAGGTTAGGTTTGCCTGTTTTTCAAATGAAGTAAGTTAAGGGAACTGTCGTCCCGAGTTACTGCTAGCATAAAAGTTTGAATATTTCCCCAGTTTATGGCGCGTATTCGTGTAACTCATTAACAACACTTCCCACCTATACAGACGACTAACGACAACGAAACCTGTCGAGAATAAAAGCTGCGCCACTTTCATTTCAGGAAGAGATGTGTACCTAAGCCATTTCCTTATTGACAGCGCAAAGCCTTGTGGGAAATGTTGTTCATTCTTCACCACCGCACCTGGCAGCGACCCGCGTTGTATCTTCTCTTTGATAAAGATTCTAAACTTCTGCAGTTGAATTGTATTATTATTAATAATAAAAAATAAACAATGTATATTATAATAATGAATATTAAACCTCTGTGATAAAATAAGAACACTTTGACAATTTGTGACTAAATGTTTGCCTTTGTAGGGCGGTACAGTCTAATGCATTTCCGGTTTGTACATTTGCAGTAAGACAGGCTTTTTCCAAAAACATTTAATAAAGGATAGCTAAGGGATTGTAGGTAATGCAGTTCTAATCCAGTCCACTTCGTTTAAATGGAGTGAATATCTTGTCTCTGTGTGCAGTGGAAGAGAAGTGGTATGTGTACACTGCCCTGGCTCTGTAAATGGGAATCTAACAAAGTGGATGGGATGGAGCCAGCCAACACTAAGTTGTTAGCCATTCCAGCCAGGATTTGTGTGTCAGGTAATGTTACCCTCCACACAAACATTCAGTTTCCATTGTAGTTTGCCCTGATTGGCTGTTGTTGTGATGACAGTGACAGCAGCAGGAGAGCAGTGTGGAGCTGCTGGCTCTGGGAAACTGTCTGGTCCTCTCTGCATGTTAGCTGTGCAGCAGCAACTTTAGGCTCAGTTTGCTAACCCACAGCCGAGCCACCGTTAGTTACATTAAATGTTGTGTCAATGTTCAGGCTTGCAAATTATTTTTTGCTGTGTAATATGTCTGTAAAATACACCTCAACAAAAAAATGAGCTGAGCGCAAAACTATGGGAATGTCTATTACAAGACCAGAACTTTTGTGCAAAAACTGCAGTTTTATCTGTAAAATCTACAGGAAGTGCTAATTTTATAACACGCTTATTTTTTGAAATATCAAAATTCTTTGAATTACTTTTTTATAAGGACGGTCCCCAGATGCTACGTGAAAACTTTTGTGCGAATCGGACAAAGCGCATAGGAGGAACACAAAAGAGTGGATTATGGACATTTTGCGATCTAGAAAAAAAAATAGCGCTGTACTGACCAATTTTGAAGCAGATCCGATGAATTCCCTAGGAGGAGTTCGTTCAAATACAACGCGAAAAGTTCGCCGA
>NW_023339718.1:24855542-24862499 GCF_004916995.1 Morone saxatilis
ATAAAAACGACCTACTGCAGCTTTAACTCGGGGCCCCTCCTCAAGAAAGGCCCTGAGTATGTAAAAATGCTGACAATGAGGCCCCTCAAACTGAACCTGGAGCCTCCAAGCCCCTTGAAGGTGCTTTGCTCAGTTGGTTTGGCTGGCTTCGCACATATATGCATGTAGGGTATATGAAGTCAGCATGATGGAACTTCAGTTAGACTAATGCATTTAGTGACTGTATTATCTTTAATATTACTTACTAAATGTATTTTAATAGTCAATAATTCATATTTCATTGTGATTTTTTGGAGCACATATGGGAAGTTCACTTCTTTATTGTTCGTATGGTAGATTTGGCATACAGTTTGGCAGAAACAGACCCACCAGAGCATCCTCAGTAAAACAGATAAAAGAAAAATATAAAGTATCACAGATGGAAAGAAACATCATTTAGAAAGAGTAACTCACAATAAAAACAAGAAACCCACGATAAGAATATCATGGGATCATTTCTTTGCACCGATGCTGGCATCATTAATCACCAAAGTCAAACAGGCATGCATACAGGCTAATTCATGTAGTCTGCTGCACATCTGACTGCTTCACAGTCACAAAATAATGCACACACTGAGCACAGTCCCAGGTTTGTGCTGCATGCACTCTTATTTCAGATTTGTGTGCGGACTGTGTTGTTTTACCCAGCAGATGCAGCAGATGGTGTAAGCTTTCTTGAGTTTTCATTAGCTAAGGCACAATAAAGATGATCACATAAAGACAAGCCTGCCCCAGATCTAACTGCATTTTGCTGCAAAGGAGTGTGAACCACCTCAACCACATTCTGGTTTGAGGTTGAATCATTGATTGTTTGGCGGGAACATTTCATACAGTAGTTCTCAGAAAAACAGCCATCGATTGGAATCTTTCTTTGAATCTTATATCATTTGCATTTGATTGTAGTGAGGACTTCATCTGAGGGTAGGTGCATCAATATGTCTCCCAGACAGAGGACCTGGGCCCCTGTCCTCAAGCGCTGTTCTGTTCTGTTCTTCTCAGACAAGAATCAAGCTGTCAGTGAGTGCAAGCCCCTGCCTTATATTATCAAAGTCTCTCAGATCCTCTGACAGAGTACTTGAAGAGATGTTTTCAAATGCTTCTCTGAGTCCCCGCTCAGTGTGGCTGGCCCCAGAAGCACAGTGTTGAGGAACAGGATGCTTGAGTGGAGTGGGCAGAGTTGGCTGTGTGACACAGTGGGACAGCTCCAGGCTTTTGTTAGGGGACATCTGAGATAATGTGCTATATTTCCTTTACTCCTTTTTGAAATGCAGCATGGCTTTGTCTCATCCTTACAGTCCTGCAGGGTTTTTTCTCTTCCCCAGTGTCCCGAAAGCTTTTCAAAAAACTTGTATGAGTTTTAGAAGTCACAAAAAACGAATGATAAAACAAGACCAATAATTTACAACAATGCCAGCAGCTCTGTAAGGCTCTACTAATGGTGCGTTCCATTTGAACTCGATATTTCAACTGGAACGCCCCCAGAAGGCGGATTTTTGACTCATGAAGTTGGGTGAGCCTTCCCAAACCTGACTTAAAATCCAAGATGACTACTCCACACATCAACAGTAGTGAAAGCTGTAGTAACAGAAAGGTTGTTAACACCTCTGTCTTTTGTGTCTCATTAAATCAGTCGTACACACAGCGCTCTCCAACTTCTATCTGTGGGCTGCATTGTTAGCAACTGGTATTGCTAACAATGAACCTTGCTAGAGCTTGGTTTTTCCAACTTATTGTACTGGAACACGGTCAACCCGGGTGTGACATCATTCCCAGCTTCCCAACCTCCTGGTTGGAACTCAGCATTAAGCACAGCAGTGCTTTGAGTTACAGTATGCTAAATGTGAGCGTCAGCATTCTAATATGTTCACAAAGACAGTGTTAACACGCTACCATAAAAAAACAATCATAGTTTAACTAGTATGCTAGCATTTGCTAAAAAACTGAACACAAAGTACAGCTGAGTCTGATGGGAAGGTCATTAGTTTTGCAGATATTTAGTCATAAACCTAAATCAATAGCTGTTTCACTCGAAATCACAAATGTCAACCTCATGGTGGAGCTAAAGGAAATGTCAGGGGATCACTAAACTGATTAGGAGTTATCCTTTGGGGTTCACGAATGTCTATATTTGGGGCCAATATATCCAGTAGTTGTTAAGATATTTCAGTCTAGAGCAGGGGTCTCAAACTCTCACAAATTGGCTTGGGGCCACTGCTGGTACAGTCACTCACAGAAGAGCTACTTTAATGAACAACAAGTGCAATGTTCTGAGAATATTTCCATTACTAACTTTACATTTATATATCTCGAAGACCAAAAACCTGCTCTTTTTTCATCAACTTTTGCACACATTTGCAGCACCTTTGACCTTTGGCATTATTTTATGCCAAACAAAATCTTTTTTAAATAGAATTGTGGTTTTTTTTTATTTATTGATTTCTTTTACTTTGCAAAGTAAAGGGAAATAGGCCTTGGTACTGAGGCTGGGTTAAATGTGTCAACTGAAATACATGTTACGTTCATCAGAGCAAGTCAAATCAAGGAAAAGAAGGCATCTTAAATAAAGTTCAACATTATAGGAAATTCCCTTTCTTTTTGAGAGTTAGATGAGACCAATACCACTCACACATCCATTCTACATGAAGCTGGAGCCAGTAGGTTGTTAACCAATACAGGTGGGTGGACGCCGACGATACTTTCATTTTCTGTCATCACTTGCTTTTGATTCTCGTTTCTGTACTGACTCACGAGCACATACATATATATAGCGCTATACAAATATAACTGAATTGAAATTAATTGAATATTCAAATTATTTTTCTCACGGTGAATGCATGTCATATGACCATTCTGAACCGGCTGACTTCTCACACCAGCAGACTTAATGTAGAAATGTCTATAATTCTGCAGCAGTTCGGGTCAAACGTCTTCACAGACAAGTGTAGGAAAATACGATCCTGGCTTGGAATCCCACTGAAACTAACATTTCTGTTAGTTATTATGTTGCAGAATAAGTGGAATGAAAGATTCTGTCCTGAACAAATTGAAGAGTCAAGCCTCAAACCTGTGATGTCATACTGATATACAGTGTGGAGCCACTCCGTTAGCAGTGAATAGATGACTTTGTGAATCAGAAATTACCCCCTTATTCTGAGAAAGTCATCCTGGATTCTGTCACAGTGACCTTTTCTACCTTTTACAATTTATTCTCTGCAGAGTTGTACGTCAGTGTAACAAATTCAGATTAAGGAGCACGGCAAATCTCCCAGCAAAGGACCCAGTATATTTTACTTTCTCGCCTATAGCTTAATATTTTAGAGCAGAATTTCACTTCTATTGTCCTTTAAGTTCTAAGGAGTAGCCCCGAAGGCCAGAGAAAGTAAGATTGAATGCCTTTTTATTCCCTTCTCAACACTGATTAACAGAGCTCTTGGTATGAAGATGTTTTATTTCCTCCTTTCTTGGCCTGAATGGAGTGATCATCATAGCCTTCATCAAAATCAGGCCCTATTCACTCAGAATTGCTCATAAGGAGCACCCAGCACCCTTTTGGAACAGCGCTTGCATGGATGTGAGGGGAATTGTGCAAGATAATTTTGGAGGAAATCTAATTTATGATTCTTGCGATTGAGCGTAGGTACAATGGTCATGAAAATGTGATTTCAAATCGAAGGGATGCTAACTGAATGCTGATGAATTATAGATATTGTTTTGTGGCGACTCGAGTGTTTTTTTCAAAGGGAACCAATAGTAATATCACCACTGGATGCCAATGCGATCCCATGGGCCTTTTGGTTCACAATCACACACACACACACACACTAGAGGTTTTGGGCCTCTGCCTCCAGCTTCATGAAGTCCTTGGCAGCTGGGGAGAGCCAATGGAGCTGTTATCACAGAATGAGAATGAATTCTCTGGAGTGGCAGCTGGGCTTCTTGGGGTCTTACCAATAATCACAGGAAACTGCAATCCAATTGCTAAAATAGGGAAAAAAAACATGCTAAAGGAGGTGAAGGTCTAGGGTGTTTCAGGGAATCAGAGTCAGATTCCTGTTGAAGGCTTGGTAAAATCTGATTTTTAAGCTGCATTAATTGATTTTCTGGCCACTTTTTTGGGCAATATTGACATATTATCAATTTGTAAAGCTGATATGGCAAGCATACTAGCAAACAGTGGTTTATTTACACATTGAGCAGATGCAGAGCAACATCATTTGGAGAAATTTTGGCCCAACATTCACTCACTCTCGGCTTGACAGCTCAAGCCGATTGGTGCAGTGATGTGAACTGGAAGACAGAAATATATCTGTGAAGTGCCAGATTCAAAGTATGACTCAGTCATCAAAGTCTTGGTTTCTTGCTGTGTGTCTATGTCTCTGTGTTGTCTGACAGTCTTTGCTTCATTTTTCCGTGCAGGATCGAACTGTTTAGGGTTTTTTCTGTGAGATGCCAGGTAAGCAGGTGCTTCATCCCTCTCATGTTTGCGCCTGAGCTCTGCAGTCAACATGCACATCTTATTTCCACTTGTTGGGCTCGTTGTCTTGGAGCATAATATTTCACAGAGTGCATGGTAACTTGCAGAGGTCAGTATTGATCCATTTTGTCTCAAGGCGGTTTGGTTGTAGAGTCGACTTACGACCTATGAGGGAAGCTAATAGACATCAGGGGCGGATTTATGGGGTGGCCAGAGGATGTGACTTTAAGTGGTGGGAGAAATATATGCTGTTTTAATTGCAAACAATCACATATATCAATATTTGCTCTGAAAAGCTCCCAAATGAAGATACTTTAGCTCAAAAACATTGCATTATTGTCACACACACACACAATATTTAAAGGTGGCATTAGAAATCAATAAATTGTTTGATCTCCAAATCGTCTACATTTTTCCAAATACATGTCTTTTGTCATTCAACTTAATCCTATCACTGAGTCTAAAATGTGGCCATAACAGATCATTAAATCAATTCCTTTTTTTAAAACATTATTTTTTTTAATTAATCTGAATTTTTGAATTAATCTGGTCCGCCCTGCAGTTGCTGCTCGGGCCCTAATTAATGTTTTCAATTTGACTTTTTTAAACTGGGGGTTTGCATTTTTCAGGGGTGGCAGCTAACACCTCAGCTGCCCCCCTTCTAGATCTGCCCCTGATAGACACTGAAATTACATTTGTGTTATTCAGTAGCTCTTGGCCATAATACTGTATAGCAGTGGTTCATGGGGGGTTGTAAGGCCTTCTTGATTTTAAGGGGTGGAAGACAAATTTAAAATAATTTAAGCCTATGACTTAGTATTTCATTCTTTCTGTGAAGAACTAAAATAAATGGTTACTTTTTAATGTTTAGATTATTATTTAGGATGTAAATTTAAATCTCATTGGTTAAGACCTGAACACAAGCTATTGTCACAGAGCCTTCACTCTGTGATAAACAGCCTCATCCTGCATGAAACAACACAGCACAGCAAAAATTATAACCTGCTACATGTCAACATGTCAACATTGTCATTATGTGCACATTAGCATACGGCCGCTATCAATTTTACATTTACTTCACCATGACAATTGGGGATCAGAAACTTGCTGTGGACCGAAAAAATTTAGTTTTCTTTACAATGAGCATTATAGCTTCACAGAGCAAACTTATTATTGCTTCAAAATCTCAAGCAAGTCTTTTAAATGGATCTTTTCAAATTAAAATGAAATGCTGCATTGTCACTGACACAAGTGAAAGTGGTGACAAGTTGGTGACAGCAACTTCAAGTTTTCATTGTCCTTGCTGCACCTCATTCACATATTATGAATCACATTTTGGTGGTATTCATGGATCCCAGATTTAGATATGAAGTGTGTGTATAAGGAATTAAGTTTAGGAGTTGCATTTGGTGTTTGAAACTTTCATTAAATATTTGAAGAGTGAGATTTCTTAGATGTGGTTTTGATTTGCCTCTCTGTGGTGATGTACTTTCTGTTTCTGAGAAGTCATGCAGGGGAATTGTTTCCAGACCCCATCCCCTACCAGATGATATGTAGATTTTCTTTTGATACACATTCATTTTCTACTTGAAAAATACTTTGTATGGCAAAGGCAGAGCTTTTTTACAGCACAGGCTGATTTCAATTTTCAAAGTCAAACACATTTGTATTTCATGTAACAAAGGATAATACGGCCACTGAGCAGCCGAGCTCTCATATCTTTAATAGATATGTACCTTCAAATCACCTTTTCCTGAGTGGTAATTTGGCTGGTACACTAGACGGCTGCTACAGAATGTCTGATAACGTTCTCAGCGAGCATTAGTTTGATGCATGAGTCAGAAAACTGATTGGTTACAGCAGAGGTATCATTTAGCTGAATGTTTCTGCGACACCTCTATTAAATGCTGTGGCTCTAAGCATACACCGTAGGGCTAGTTTTTGAATTAACAGACACGGTAATCCCATCAACATTCATAATGGTAATGTAAGACAAAGACACTTGTCATGAGAATAAATGAACAGCTCACGCAGCGTGCTATATGCAACTTGCTGAAAGAGGAATGAAGGAGAAAATGAGGCAGTAAACTGCAGAAATAATTGGCATGTAAAGGAAGTCTGAGTAGCTAAAGAAGACAGATTAATGAGTGGATGTAGAACTTACATTTTTCACTTTAACTACAGGACCTATCCCTCTGAACACCTTTTGGATGGACTCAGCAGAGAAAGGAGCATCTGCCCATCAACCTTGATCAGATGCAGTGGGTGTCAATGTGTACGAGCTCAGCAGGATGCTACATGTCCCCTGCTGAGTCACTGTCATGAAGCAGCTGCTATGAGGGACGAAGGTGCACAGTACTGAACAGAAGTTTCTTTTGTTTTGGGCACTGACAGTATTGCTCAACTGTGTTCCCAAGGCTTACTGCACTTCTGCCGCTCATCGT
>NW_023339718.1:24862524-24871791 GCF_004916995.1 Morone saxatilis
GACGATATTATTGGGAATCACATTTTGGTGGATCATGGGATTCCAGGATTTAAGATTCATTGGGAAGGTGTTGTGTATAAGAAATTAATTTTAGGAGTTGCACGTGGGTGGTTTGGAAACCTTTCAATGTAAGGAAAAGATATTTTGGAAAAGAGGTGAGATTTCTTTTAAAAGATGTGGTTTTGGATTTGCCTCTCTGTGGTGATGTACCTTTTCTTGTGTCCTTCTTTGAGAAGTCGATTGCCGGAGGGGGAATTGTTTCCAGGGACCCCCCATTCCGGCTACCCAGATGGATAGTCGAAGAGTTTTTCTTTTTTGTACTACCACATTCATTTTCCTACTTGGGAGAAAAAATAACTTTGTATGGCAAGCAGGAGCTTTTTTACCCAGCACCAGGGGCTGAATTTTTCAATTTTTTTTGTCAAAAGTCCAAAGCACATATTTGTATTTTCATGTAAAAGAAAAACAAAAAAAGGGAGTTAAATTGACGGGCCACTGGAGGCAAGGGCCGAGGCTTTCTCATGTATTTCTTAACGTAAAGTATGTAACTTTCAAAAATACCTTTTTTTTCGCCTGGAGTGGGTAATTTGGGCTGGTACACTGTTAGGGACGGCTGGGCTTACAAATGTTGTGATTAACGTTCCTCACGGACAGGCTTAGTTGATTGCAATGGGGTAGTCAGAAAAAAACTGGGGGATTTTGGGTGTTACAGGGGCAGGGGAGGTATCTTTGAGGCTGAATTGTTTCTGCGAAAACAAACCCTCTATTTAAAAAATTTGCTTTGGTTTTGGGCTCCGGTAAGGGCTACCACCTATAACGGGGGGCTTAGTTTTTGATTAACAGACACGGGGTTAATTTCCCATCCGAAAACACTTCATAATTGTAAATCTGTAAAGGAACCAGAAACAAAGGGGACACTTTGTTCTTGAGGGACATAAATGGGAACAAGTCACGCCAAGGCTGTGCTACTTATGGCCATAACTTGCTTTGAAGGAGGGGAAATGGGAAGGAAGGGAAAAATTGAGGGCAGTAAAACTGCAAGATAAATTGCCATGTAAAAGGCGAGAGGTCTGAGTAAGTAAAAAGAAAGACAGTTTAAAATGGAGGGTTTGGGGATGGGTAGAAAACTTACATTTGTCCCACTTTTAGATACCATGGTTAACCTATCCCCTCTTGGAACCAACCTTGTTGGGGGATTGGGACTCAAGCAGGGGAGAAAGGGGAGCCATCTTTTTTGGGCCCCAATCCCAACCGTTTGATTCCAAAAGGGCCAGTGGGTTGTCCCAATGTGTACGGGGCCTCACGCAGGGGATGCTACATGGTTCCCCTGCTGGATTTCACTGTCATTAAAGGCAGGCTTGCTATGGAGGGGACGATAGGTGCACAGGGTTTACTTTTGGAACCAGGGAACGTTTTCTTTTTGTTGTGGCCATCTGAACAGGGGTATTTGGGGGGCTTTCCATAAAACTGTGTTTTCCCAAGGCCCTTTTTTACTGGCACTTCTTTGCGCTTTTCATCGGTGGATTCATGGTAAAAAACATATTTCATTTCTCTAAACGGGACGAGAGTGTGTTAGGATTTAATGGCATCCCTGGTGGTTTTACGAATATTGCAAAACTAAAACTTGAACCCACTGCTCGTGTCTGTTTCTGGAAGCAACCTTGGGAACATGAAGGAAACGGGCTTTTGGCGAACGGTTGTAGAAACTACGGGTGGCAAAGCAAAAAACAGAGAAAACAAAAAAAGACAAAAAGAAAAGAAAAAAAAACAAAAAAAAAAGGTGGTGGTAGAACAGGGGGGCCCCCCGATTTTAAACAGGGTTCAGTGGGGGTTTGTTGTTTCCCTTCTTGGGGTTGCTCTAGGAAAGTTCCAAAAACATGGGTTTTAACCTAGTGTGAACGTTACCCAATGGTTTTGTGGAGTTACCGTTTGAAGGGCCTCGGTTTCTGCGGGGGGTTTGGTGGACCAGGGCGATCTTGTTTTTAACCCTGCTTCCTATCCATTTGTATTCTTTACTTAAAAATTGGACCCATTTCATTTTAATTGAAAAACCATCATGGCTTTGTATGAAGGGAAAAGGACTGAAACTTTAAGAGATTTGAGGCGAACCAAAATAACTGTTTACTGAGCTAAATCAAGTCAGAAGTCGGTTCATTTATCCATTAAAGTGAATGGGATCGTGTTTTATTGCAGCCAATGGAGCTCCCCCTGCTGGCCTTTACATAGAATGCAGGTTTAAGACCCTTCTGCACTGGCTTGTTAATGATAATCCATTCCTGCCAATAGATCCTCCTAAATGTTACACAATGGCCCTAAACATGTTGGCGTTGTCATGGTGAGCATGTTAGCATGCTGACATTAGCATTTAGCTTGAAGCACTGCTATATGATACATCATCACAGAGCTTCTAGCAAAGCTGTAGACTCTCATGCTGCATTCATGCCAGTTCCACATTATAGCCCATATGCTGTTCATGTTAACATCCAATTACAACTGGGAAACTCAAACGTTTCTCAAAGCTCCGATATATCCGACTTGGCGCTGTAGTGCCCTAAAACTAAGCAGACATAGGCAACTCACTTCAGTCAAAGTCTGTCCAATGTATTTTAAGACATATTTAACTGTATTATATTGGCAATGCATATTTTTAATTCTCATAAGACCAACTTTTTAATACACAACCGTCTTGATTTTTCAGATAGCGCGAATGTCATATTAGCTGAAACCTTCACTATACCCTGAAAGTAATAGAGATATTCTGTGAAAAGAAAAAAAAAAGAAAAGATTCAGGTTCCTAGCGCTTGTAATGCCATTTTCTGTCTGAATGAAAACAAACAGTCAGAGCAGAGAAAGATTAAGGTTAAGTTAATTGAGTCTCATTCCTAAGTTGTCAAATACCAAAACATTAAATTAGTTTTATAGGTCATCATGACACAGTAGTCTGTTCTTCATATCATACGTCACAAAGTTATCTTCAGTGGAAATTGAAAATAGTGTGACCCAGTTACCTAGCTAGCACACTGGCCCAGTCAGTGTACAGTATTACAGTGAATTCACAAAGTATTAACTAAAGTCACAAAAATACAAAACATCAGATTAGTGTGAACTGTTTATTTCTCTCTTAAATACATTCAAGTTGACACACTTATTTCCTGAGGCCTTTTGTATTTTAGCTGTTTTTCCTCAGAAACTCAAATTCTGATTTGCATATTTCAAAGCATATCAAGTTGTAAATACTCTGTTAAAAACCCTTGGCTAGGTCTGTAAAAATCAGTTACTAAATGTGAAAAAAGTAACCTTATGAAACAATAGGCTGACAAACACAACAGGACCTAGGAGTGAGACAGAGAGCAACAGACACAAATGTAAATGCAACATAAAAGAAGCCATTCTGTAACATTGCCATTAACCTTAAGGTAGACAAGGCACTTTGGTGCCACCAGTAAAGCCTTATTTTGTTTTATAAAACCTCCCAGATTGACAGAGGTGTAACAATAGAATTTCATTCATTCATTTCTATCAGGTGATTTCATCAAGTAAACAGGCAAACTGAACCATGGTCAACTCTGTAAAAAAGTATACAATACAGTCAGGTAGAGAACATACTATTTAAATAAAATATGACTGTTCTCCACCATATTAACTTAAATACTTAGTAAAGCATTGATCTATAGGCATTTTTCTTGGACAATCAGTGCAGCCATTAAGACATTCATTTCCAGGGGAATTCCCAGGGGATACTTAGTTTCTGAATAAATAAAAACATATGTTAGAGAACACAATTGTCAGAAAGTTTTGAACAACATCAGAGTCACGATCTGAAACAATCAACCTGTCTCAGCCTGTAAGCTAATTTTTCTTATCAAGTAAAAATCAGTCTTTGTACATACGGAATACAAGACAGCAAACACTTTCTGTAATTAAATACTTCACTATCAACACTCCATGAGGAGCTGAAGGAAAATAAATCACTTTAAGACAGACAAAAACATGTGAATTGAAGCTGTCTGTGTCTGTGCAAGGTCAAGCAGGCATGTAGTTAAGCCAGGTTTGACGACACACGACCCTACATTTCCCCATCAGAGCTGTACGGTACAGTGAGATGCTCTCACTGAAGCGGGAGCAGCAGCTTCAGTAAAATATGCACTTTGTAAACGTACAAGTGAGGGGTTTCATTTTATCACTGACACCTGTGGGTGGTAGCCTTGTGCATTGCTACTCCAAATAGTCTTGACGAAGCAGAAGCACCAAGGACCTCAAACAGCACCCATGCTTTCTCTTTTATGAGATTGGTAGCCTTATGAGTTGCGAATGCGACCACCACTGGATGATGCACAAGATGACTCCATTAAGGACCTGACACCATAAGTGATATTTATGAGACTAATGGCAGTACTCATGCTTTCTCCATTATCATATATAGCAAAGGACCACTATGGACAGTAGCCTTGTGCCATTCTAGCCCAAGCAGTATTGGATTGTGCATAGGCTTTCAAGAACCTCACATTAAGTGGTATTGTCGGAACTATAGGTTTTCAGAGGGGGTTCTGAATACAGTTCACCTCTCATTACTCCTCGCAGAGGTAATGACCATAGTGAATAGCATTCTCCTTGATAATCTCTGCTGTTCGCCTTTGATTCAGTTCAAGTAATACTTTCAGCAGGTCATTTAAGCTGGCTCCTTTGCCCTCTTTCTCCACCCAAATATTCAGCAATTCATGGACCCTGTCGTCATAAAGGAGTAGTTCTTTGCTCTTGATCACGTTGTCGTTAATGCCAAGGTTACGGAAGAACCTCTTGTGGTAGTTGACGTCTATTTCCTCAAAAAACGTAAAGCATTTCCTCAGAGATTCTTCACCTGCAAACAAAGATAAAGACCTTGGTCACCACTGTAGTAATAACATTTATTATGAACATCTCAAACATGTACATAAGTACACCAGACTGAGGCTGAGGCTGCCCATGTGCATCTGAGTGACATAAGGATGGCTCTAACATTTGAGAGAAGGAATGAAAATAAAAACACTTTACCATTCACAGGAACAAGCCTGGGGAAAGGTTCATCTTCCTGTATGACATAGGAGACAAAACAACCATTAATATCTAAAGACGTCTCTTAAAACTCTTCATGATTCATAAACTAACTCCTCTCTTATTCAGTTACTTGGCATGTCCCAAAATACCAGGCACACTTGCTCGTCAGGCTCCAGTGAAATGAATTGAGAAATCCTTTGTTTGCTAAAGAGATTTCTAATAATTCAATGTTGTAATTCAGGTTTGAATGGAAAGAAGACAGACTAATAAGATATCTCTCTTCATGTTAATCTGCAACTAACAGGTACAACAAGGAACATGTGACTCATCAACTTCTGCTTCCAACATCAGCTCTGAACAACACAATATACAGTCAGCCGGCAACTGTGTCACAACAGATAAAGATAGTGAATAAGACATGTTTCCCAATACACTAATGACTCACTGGTTGATCAACAACTATAACCACTGTTACAGCCGACAGTGCAAAGTTCAATTTTAATTGTAAAGCTAATTATAAAGCGCTGAAGGGATGACGTTTTCTTGTAGGCCAACCCAGAAATTAAATGGCACTTTGCCATTGCATTTTAGATTATCACAGAAAATAAGCTCTGTGGCGAACAAAGGTTTATGATGTTTGATGTTTTCACAAGGCAGCAGTATTGAAGAGTTGTCATGCACTTTGTCAAGTAGGAATCAAAGTGGGGAAACTGGAGGAGGAGTAGTCAGGACCAGTAGTCAGGACCAGTGTAACCAGACAGCTGAGGGCATCGGCCTTTAAAGCAGCAAAGCGTTAGAAACTAACAATAGAGTAAGCAGGTGAGAAGGAAAGAAGCAAGGATGGAAGCAAAGATTGAAGCAGGGGTGGAAATGAGCTGTTGCTCTCACCCTCCAGTTGGACTGTTGGGGGACCACGGGGCAGGCTCGGGGGGCAGATGCGGGGACGACATAGACGGGCAGGCCGGTTAGACTGTGCTGGGAGTTACTGGATGAGCTGCTGAGGCTTTCACACAGCATTTTGTGCTCATCCTCCACATGAGCGGAGGATTTGGCTCTCACCGGTTGCCGGGATAGGATCAGACTTGAGCTCAGCTGTCGGGGTTCTCCGTTCCTCCCTGTCTCAGTGGGATAGTTGTCACTGTAATGCTGGAGAGAATGAGAACATGTTCTTACATGTCCTTCTGAAGAGAGAATCCTCCTAAAAAAACTGCATTTTTCTCAGTCTACTGTACATTAGGTACAGGCTGTTGTATTCATCTTCATTCTTTGAATAAAATCTAGCCATATGTTGTGAAATCTTGCAATCGGCTTATTCTACTATTATTATTGACTCACCGTTCCCGCCTTCAGCCCACCAGGTAGATCGCTCTGAGAATCTGCAGAAGGATGTGAGGACAGGATTATGCAACTTTAAGAAATTCCCCAAACTTCCAAAGTAGCTATTTGGCAGCACTTGTGTGTGAGTGTGACTTGAATTTACGTTAATACGTAAACCAACAGTGAATACCAACGGGCTGCTGCTCTCTTTTTGTGTTCTAACACTCATTGCAGCAGCTCAGAGCCGACTGATCCAGTGCCAGTTTGTGCTGGATTGTGTGGAGTTTACCCACAGCAGCTTAACGGTAGATAATGGATCGGTACTTTACTGCACTTGCCAAGAACTGGAGAAGTCCAGTTTGGTTGACAACAACATACACCCTTACAGGAAGTGCTTTAACATGTTTCTTATGCAAGCCCACCTGATATTTACCTTTATCCTACTACACTGTATTCCACCATCGTCAGCAGGAAGTGTTAGCACATCCTCTGCAATAGTGCCTGTTGCTGTATGATCAGCAGCTGAGGCAATCACTGTCATAGCTGCCATCTGCACTCCAGTTCAGCAGGTTTCCTAACCCACACTGCTACACAAACATGTGGTATGATGGCAAGGCTGAGTGCAGCACAGCCCATGTACGTCAAAGACAAAGCCAGCTGTGTCATCACTGTTGACGTTTAATCATCACCCATTCAGTACAGTACTTCTGTGTTCTACACCCTGTACCTTACAGGTATGAGCAGTCTAAACTGTGGTTATTCAAGGACACACTTTTGAAAGGGAAAACCTCTAAAAGGTTGTTCATTGTTGTGTTTAACTAAACCATGCTAGCACTGTTAGCATGGAGCATTTTTAATAGCTTAATCTATGGGTGTCAGATGTAAATGGGAAGCCTGAGCTTGACAACATGGTGTATGCCCACGTTCAACAACCAAATTTGGCTATGTTATGTCTCTGGAAGCACATGCTACATAAAACATGCCAACTGATTGTACTGATGTATTAGAGAGTAATTCACAGCCCTGACGCAGATGAAGACCTTTCAAAGCAGTAACAAGTACCGCAGGTGTTCATCACTACAGATATGAGACCAAACAATAAGAAACGTTAGAGAACGGTGTTAAAAAGTGATCTTAACATGTGCATAGTTTCTAAAATCTAACATATAAAAATAAATTGGCTGATGAATCAGACTTTAAGTGTTTAAGTCATTTTTCAAGTTAAAATGCCAAATGTTCCCCAGTTCCAGCTTCTCAACTGTGAATATTTGCTGCTTTTATTATAGGTTTTGGACTTTTGCTTGGGGAAAAAAAGCAATTTCATGACATCACTTTGGGAGTTATTAAATTGCAATGGGCTTTTTATTTTCTTTGTATTTTCTGACATTTTAGAGACTTCATGATTAACCAGGAAAATAACTGATCAATTAAAAGACAATGAAAATAATCATTAGTTGTAGCCCTAGAGCTACCTTACTTAACCCCCATGTGCAATCCAGTTTTGGTTGGTAAGAATCAGACGAGACATCACGATACAGGGGAAACGTTCGACTGTGTCCTGCAGTTTCTTTGTGGTTCCAACTGAACAGCTTTTATTGATGATGTATCAGTACCCACAAAGATGGACTGGTACTTTGCAGTGTAGAGACTCTGCACTTGGGATAGAATACTAGATCGTTTTAATTAAAGATCAGAGGACACTGATCACACCTGTGTTGTGTCACACTGCATGTTATAATTTACTTTTCATAAATCTAATCCTTTGCAAAGTCTCTCAAGTTTCTTAATGTTCTGGTCATTGTATGCCGATTGTGGCCAAAGGTGTTTTTAAAACCTAAAAGTTTCTCATACTTCCAAAACATACATAATACACATATACATATAAATACACATATACATATAAATACACATAATATATATATACACATATATATATATATACACATATATATATATATATACCACCATTTATAACTATAGTAATATATACATTAAATATATATATATATACATATATATATATTATATACACATATATATAGTATCTATATATATATATATATATATATACTATATATATAACATAGTAATATATATATATGTATATATATATAGTAATATTATATTATATATATATATATATATACTATATATATATTATACATATATAATATAGTATGTATATATAAACATATATACCATAACTATACTATATATACATATATACATATATATAAATATATTAATATAACATATATATACATACAGTAGTACATATATATACATATATATACATAATATATATATATATAACCAGCGCCGTAACAGGTCAGTGGGATAAGCACTCCCTGAAAATCTTGTGGGACTAAAAGGTGAATGATTCCTCTGTATTACACAAAAAGGAATTTCACCACCCCCCATCCTCCCTTTATTATACCCCCCGAGACTTCGATCCATATCCTAGCGGAATATCGTCACCAATAGGCTGCCAGTGAGGAGACATTACCCCCCCCCTTTTCGTCGCTTGTTGGCAATTCTAATATCTAGATGAGTGGCGGAGGACAGATATGAGGTTGGGGAGGCGAACAAGGCGGAGGTGCGAATCTGTTAGGTTCTTTACTTCTATGCCCTTTCATTAACCCCGCTATATACCTAACTCGCCTGTCCGGTATGTAATAAGGCCCATATTAGAACCAAAAAGTCTATTTGTTTCACCTGGTATTTACAGATACCATATCTTGTGTTGCTAGCAATATCCTGTCAAGACTTGTTTCTGATTCGATTTCTATTATTGGTAACTTTATGTGCCCTCGTTAAAGAGTTCTTTATTCTCTCTTTCCACCTACCTGTTGCCTCTACGACACCTCCTTGAACACGAAAATGGCCCACAATTGCAACAACCACAAGCAACCACAG
>NW_023339718.1:24871891-24872853 GCF_004916995.1 Morone saxatilis
GGATCGAACAAACAACCTTCCGATTGGGGGACGACCCGCTCTGCCTCTGAGCCACAGCCACCCAGTAGCAGGCAAGAAACCCTTTAAAGGTTTATACTGCAGAAATGTAAAGTTCAGTCAAATACCTATAATATATATATATATATATATATATATATACTATAATGAGCTATTCATGTTTTCAAGATTCCAGTGGTTCATATCCAGGCATGTCTATTACTATTATTCATCATAGCTACAATGAAGTCATTGATGTGACTGAATTCAGGAGTGCAAGGCTGTGCATTTATAATGATTTTTTCAAACAAACTATGATGAAATACATGTATTAATTTACATATATGGTATAATGTAAAATAGCAGAGAGAATTATGCATAAAGTACTCATTACTCAAAAGCCTATTCATCTGTGACTCATGAGGGCAGCAATCGCATCAGGGGGCCATGACCTGTCCGTTGGGTGTGAGAAGAGTGCGCGCCAGTCTCTCATGGCTCAAAGTATAGGAGAGCGTTGGCGTGAACTCTACAGAGTTTCTTTTGGAATATTTGTTATAGTGAACAACCAAACTGTCTGTATTCACAGATGAATGAATGAATTACGTGAGAGACAGACATACTCACACTAGCAGGTTAAGCTGAGAAAAACTGGGAACAGATGCAGTGTGTAGATCTGGAATGTCCAGAACAGTCACAGTGTGGAACAAGTTGGTTCTATGTTGTTGTTTTTATTGATTTTTGAGTGTCTTTGTATGGACTTTTCTAGTGGTATGTGTACAGTAGCTGCTACCTTGGTAATAGGTATCCAAGAATAAAGAATAAAGAAAGTAAGCTCCTTTATTTCTGATAATACACCTGTACTTTTACTCAGGTAGAATTCAGAATCCTTCCTGAGCTGAATATTGTTTGCCGTTTGTTTTCCGTGTTGGTCCTATGGCTGTGGGCGGTGCCACTGTGGCCCCGCC
>NW_023339718.1:24872867-24876391 GCF_004916995.1 Morone saxatilis
CCCCCAGCCATAGAAATCTTACGTCAACGACCTCGAGCCGTCACACCTGCGGCTGGATTTGGAGCGGGAGCACGAGCGTTTTGGAATGAGTCAACTGTGTGGATTTTAACATCTCTAAAGAATGACAAAGTTGCAACTATATCAGGTAAAGTGTCTTTCAGAAGTTCACTTTTACTCTTGGCCCAGCTGGAAGTTGACTTTGGCTCCAGTGAGGATAGTATTTCCTGAAAGTGAGAAACATAAGCGGCTGTGTTAAATCACTGAGCGAATCCGAGCTTCCATTATTAACTAACGTTGATGGTTACTTAATAACTCTCAGTCGGCGGTTTGTTTTGGCAGGAAAGTCTATAAAGTTCAAGGATCTTGTCTGTGGTGTGTGGGCTGAAGTGGCGAGCGCGGCACACATTTTCTATTGAATTTTTATTTAACAGCACGTTTCTTCCATTGGGACATTAAGTTGGGTTAGACTGCGGGGTTTACCGGGTGGCTAGGTTGTGTCTACAGAAGCCTCTGTGCGGAATGTCACATTTATCTGTCAGCCGCTCTCACGCTGTCCGAGCCCAGGTGCCAAATTCCTCGTCGGCTCCAGAAAGTAACTTGTTCATTCATTCCTCCTTAAACACTGTGAACTGCTCCAAAGTTTTTGTAGTTGACTGTTCGTGGTTAATGAACAGTTAAAATTTAATAAAAGAACATTTAACCTAATAAAATCGAAATTATGCTCAACTCTAAACCGGGTGTTGTGCTCTCCTGAACCAATCTCCATTTAAGAATTTGTCAATTAGAAATGCTCTTAGAAACTGTCACAGGTACACATCCATAATTCTGGGGCAAACTATATTTTAATAATTACTACTATTCCTCCTTCAATACGGCGGGGTGGCAATCCACCAAATGTCTTTACTCGGTTAAATGTAAGCTTTTATATCTGATTAGCTTGGTATTCCTGCAGGTATCTCTCCTGTGTACTGGGCGAGCGGAAGCGACAGTAATAACCCCAAAAAGTTGGAACTTTATCAAAATGAAGTGCCGTTTTGTGGATTATATACTAGCCGATTTAAAGACCGGCTACTAAAGATCCATATAATGTCTTCATATTTTATTTCAAATGTATTGGCTATTTCTGCGTCGTGAAACAAGGTTGCCTTTAACTGTTTTGAATGGAGGTTTGTATGACTTCTCTACCGTCATGCCAGATGATTTTTAACGGACTTATTCGACAGTTTGTAACGTTTGTCTTTAATTGCCGGTAATGTTTGAAGCACTTCGTTTGAATGTAACAAAGCAGACGCCTGTAGAGTGGCAGCTAGCCCACAGCAGAGTGTGTGTGTGTGTGTTTGTTGTGCACATGTGCCTGCTTGCCAGGGAGATGCCCCAAAGTAGGGCACTAAGGAGACTGTGCTAGTGGGTGTGGGCAGCAATCCGAGCTATTTCTGTTTGCCTTATTTGGTTATTTCCTGGCCAGGTATACACTGTAGCTATTGGACACACCCTGGTTGTGTTTACCTGGTGTGATTGTGTATCAGTTCTTGTGCTGTAAGGTTAAGACTGGATTGTTGCATCACTTCCGTGGGTTTACGATGTGTTGAGGAGATGGACTGATGGAAACCCCCACACCCCCCCCAGTCACATCCACCTGCCCAGCTCTCATCTTGTTTGTCAGCTGGTGGCCTGATCAGAATAGCATGTCATTGGTCAGCCACAGTCTTATGAAGTGTTGAGTCATCTTAAATATTTGTCTTCTTTATGTTTGAAGTATTCCTTGGTAAACGAGTTATTTCCTGCAGAACTTTAGGGACTCAGACTGCCATCAGAGGAGTAGGCTCAGATATACAAATAGGAATCATTGAAACACACAATTTAAAGATAT
The DNA here is from genome assembly GCF_004916995.1 of Morone saxatilis. Taxonomy (NCBI): domain Eukaryota; kingdom Metazoa; phylum Chordata; class Actinopteri; family Moronidae; genus Morone; species Morone saxatilis. The sequence goes on from NW_023339718.1 coordinate 24,874,738, forward strand.
TCAGTTACTAACAGAGAGACACAATTGAGTGTCATTTTTTGTTTTCAAAACTTTTGAAAATAACAGTTTTGTCTAAGAGTTATTTTTTCGATTAGTTTGCCTCTATTTTTCTTTATAAGAAATATATCGTTCATAAAATGTCAGCTCTTTTATTAGTGTCTATAAAACAGATCAAATTGCCCCTTTAATTTACCAGATGATGATTTTTTTTTAGTCAACAAAACTGATCTAAAACAATAAAACAAACAATCCTCTTTTTTCCCCAAAGGTTTTTTTGCTATCGATCTGTCTTTTCCAACTCACGGGGGCGCTACCGTGGTCTGGCCGTGACTTGGGAGGCAGCAGAACATACGCCCGCTGCACAGACAACGTGGAGTACCTCAATGGCAACATCTGCTGTATAAATTGTCCAGCTGGTAAGCCACGTGCAGCCACACTTGATTTAGTCCTCTGAGACCTAAGTTCTGTCAGCAGCGAGATGAAGCAGGCTGAGATTGATTGTGATTGGTTATTATTTAGTAAGACTGACAGGTTCAGCTGAAAGCTAAGTTGTTGTTGTTTTGTGTGTGTTAGGTACACGTATGACATCGCCCTGCACCAGAGCAGGAGAGCGAGGGACGTGTGAGGAATGCGATGATGGAACATACACTGAGCACACCAACAGTCTGAAGCAGTGTTTTAAGTGCACACAGTGTCGCTCAGGTAATTCTGCTTGACGGCTTCACACTATTGATTAGAATGACTGTGCAAGAAAAATCTATATTCAACCTTTTCAAAGTGCTCCGAGCGTAAACTCAGACTTAACAAGGCTTTTTGTGTGTGTTGCTTTCTCAGATCAGGAAATTGTAAGGGCATGTACGCACACTCATGATACTGAGTGTCAGTGCAAATCGGGACGATTTTGTGTTCCTCACGAAGCATGTGAGGTGTGCAAGAAATGTTCAAGGTGAGTCTTTGCAAAGCAAACGGACAACACACCTGACGCATGGTCCGTTTAAAGTGAGTGATGGGAGAGTAATCCTTTTTATTTCAGTATGTTCTTAAGTCAGCGTAAATCATTTTAATTCCTTCATGCTGTAAATGTCTCTTTTTGCCTGCCTTCAAACTAGGTGTGGAGAAGATGAAGAGATTGTGAGGAACTGCACCTCTACTAGCAACACTGAGTGCAAGAAAGTCCCATCCACATCTGACTATGCTTCAGGTACACGACTCAGTGGAAGCGAATGCCACCTGAAAAGCTTCTGCCATGACATGCATGGGTTTTTGTTACAATGAAAAAAAAATCCCATTTTCAGCCCAAAGTATAATGTTACATATATGTGAAGCTCCAACAGCAGAAAAGAAACAAAGTGTGACATTTATGGCCTTAATGGCTCAATGGGGGATTCATTCAGACTGTAAATGGTTTCTAGTTATGAATTTACCACTATATGGTTGTCAGTTATCTTAATACAGTTGTCTTCTTTTTTTATCAGCAAAGGCCTCGATGATTGTGCCATTAACACTGTTTGCTGTGGTTGCTGTGGTTGTTGCAATTGTGGGCCTTTTCGTGTTCAAGAGGTGTCGTAGAGCAACAGGTAGGTGGAAAGAGAATAAATAAATAAATATATGTAAATATAAATGTAAATATAAATGTAAATATATATATATATAT
>NW_023339718.1:24876491-24898158 GCF_004916995.1 Morone saxatilis
TTTATCACAGCAGCCATTTTGACATGAAATAGTAGGGCAAACTCAGGTGTTACCAAAGACCACAGACTCAACATTGGGGGGGACCAATTCTGCCCAGGGGAATAGTCCTTATTCGAAATACTACAACAAATTTCTTGCCATTCTAGAATATTTGAAAATTCACTAACACATGGAATAAACATTTTATTTACCTTCTTGATGTGGAGGCCAACATGAGTCTAGGATTAGACTATTGCAATGATATAGCCTATGCAACACATACATTCTGGTTTTCAGCCTTTTAATACATTTAAAAATTTAAAAAGATGACCATTTCCAAACAAACTGAATGTGGGATGAAGAATAAGTTTATGTGGGACAATGTGGGACACCTTACCAATGCTGTGAGGTGGTCCAAGTTTTGATCTAATGTCTATGTAACAAAATAAACATATCTATGCTGCCCCTTAGCTCGTAAAACAGAACAAACTCCCACACTAAGTAAATACAGCAAGTGTAAAAGGAAGCTCAAGTTTCACAGTTCTTATAGTCTTGATATTCACTTTCCTTATTGGCTTCACCCAGTGGTTTCATAATCTTTGTTGTAGCTGCATTTCCTTTTCTTTGTGGTACTTTCTATCATATTCTGCCCAAGTCTGCATAGGTTGTGGCTGTGTGCTTGTAATTTGAGGTGTAGTGTAGCACAGTAGCACAGACACTGACAGATTAACCTGCACTTACTTGACGCAGGCAGTTTGACTGACATCAAACACAGCCGCGTGATGACAGCTTTCCCTGCTTCTACATACTGTCGGTGCTTTCTTCACAGCCGACAGATAAAACCAGATTTTAGAAAGGTGTCTGTCCTGCAGTGATTTAACTTTTGAATATTAGTCAAAATGTGGGACATTATCTGGTCACCCTAACTGTAAGAAGTGCATAGAAGGCTGTGTGAACTGAGTTTATTAACATGTGTTTAGCTGCCAACAATGACAACAAAGACTGAACCAAGGGTAGCATAAGGGTTGTCTGTTCATGTAATAGAGCTCTGTATTAGACTGACAGCCTGCCTGATATCTAAACACCTGAATAAAAAAATTAGTTTCGACCTGAAACATTCAAATAACATTTTGTGCTTCAGCCTATTGATTTGAAGCAGTAGTTCCACTTCACTGTCACCACAAAGTCTTCCCCTAGCTCCACTTAATTTACAAATGTAAAATATGTTAATAAAAACCTCTTCTGCTGTCCATTGTATGTCACCTTGGATATATAAAGGCACGAGTGCTTTCAGGCTGAACGAGGATGGCATCACTAGTGATGTTGTAGTGCAAAGCGAATAACAGTTCCAAGTGGTTCCACTCTGCTGTTAGGCCCGGCAGGATAATGGGGAAAACAGACTATTGTACAAAGCCTCTCATCACCAACTGCATGAAGTCAGCCATCATCACAGTTTTTAGCAAACCTCATTCTCCTTTATGTGTCAGTTCAACATTATCTAATGAGCAGTTGTCTGCAGCACGCTGATATGCAGCCCAACAGGAAGGGGTGGGTTCAACTGAACACCCTGGGCTGGGATGTGGAATATGTGTCGATGCAGTAGACCTACTGAAGTAAAGCTCCATCTTCAGTTTCAGTCTGTTAGTTGCGGTGCTTAGCTAACTGTTCTAGACTCATGGGCAAAGATTGGACTCATAGTTGGGTGACTAATGGTTTCACAGGCTGCAAGGCAGACTTAGAAATAAAGACTGCAGGCACTCTATGAGCCTACTGTGCACTGCAGCTCAACATCTTATTCTTAATTTTGCAATATACGTCACTGCATTTCTGTTTTACCAGTTTTATTTCCAGAATCATTCAGAGTCTACTGCACAGACTCTGCACCGTTTACCCCTGCACGCTGCTGGAACTTGTGCTTCTGACGATAAGGCCAGGGAGGAGGCTAAAACCTCTGAGCCGCTTTTTCCGAGATAAGACATGAATTTTGCATTAAGATGGACTGAACTGCTTTCTGCTCATCTGTTGCACTCAGGTCAAGATCAATTCTAATGATATGGAAAATATTATTTTTCCCTCTCTTACAGGGTCTTCTGTGGGATCATTTAGACACACAGTGCAGGGAATTGTACAAACCTTATCAAAAGGGACAGAGAAAACGGCATGTTAATAAGGCATCGAGCCTATAATGAAAGTGCATTCAGTAGCACATATGAAACTAAAAAGCCCTGTATGGTGTCAGACAGGAAATGGGCTATAAAAGAGTTGACTGATTTGAGTCAACATAATGCTTTGTCATGTTTTTGTCAAGACAGATTCAGTTGAAAACAATTGGAACATAACCACCTTTTAAGGTGATGTGAAACAGAAGTGTGCATCATAGTGAGTGGCATCCAACTGATGGAGGCTTATAAAAGGAAAACAACAAACAAATAAATACAGGAGGTACAGATTGGTGACAGAAAGGCCCTATCTAGAGCCAGTGTTTGGTTTGTCCATTCTGGGCTACTGTAGAACATGGCGGTTCAACATGACAGCCTCTGTAGAAGAGGACCTGCAGTGTCTGTAGATAAAAAACACAATGATAAACACATGTTTAAGCTGGCAAAGTAATGATACAATACAAGTTTGTCATATGTGACTTTTTACTGTACTCATAATATTAATTATTAGAGCAGCCAAATCTGCAACTGTAATGAGAGGAGATCACGGCATCATGAAGAAAAGCGTGAGATCTTAAGTTAAAGCACATAAGTATTAGCAGCAAAATGTACTTAAGAGTATCAAAGTAAACATACTCATTATGAACACTGTCCCTAGAGTTATATTTTTCAAAAATGTATATACTCATTTTTTAACATGTATGTGTAAGCAGATTTTGAAAGTTGTCATGAAAAATGTTGACTCTCAAATATGTAGCTAATCTTAACAATTCAGTTCTACTTTTGGGTAGTATAATGTATAACTATGCTATTTTATAGTTTTTTTTTCAAGATTATCAAATGTTTTAAATAAATAAAATAAATAAATAAAATATTGATCTGAATAGTAGGCTATAGCTGTGAAATATTGTAAATGTAATGGAGTAAAAAGTATTAAGTAGTAAATATTAGTACAAAGTAGCATTATATGGAAATAATTTTATATGGAATATGAATTTTTTTTTATTTATTGTTGATTTATATGTTGAATTATTTGATATCAGGGGGAAATTACTGTGGGACACGTGTGAACTACAGTGCTGTGACAGTCTTCACACGGTGCCTCACTATGTGAGGGAAAAACCATAAATGTTGATTCTGGTGTTTAATGGTGTTCCACCCACAAGCCAAACCCTTTACTTTCAAGACCCATGTCTTATGGAATGTCTTCAGCAGTGATGTAATGTTTCTCAATGAACCTGGTAAACATGCTACAGTGGAGCACTACAGAATAGGTAACTACCCACTGATTACTCATACACAGAAATGGTAAGAGTTCAGTTGTGGTGAATGGGAATTACCATGCTTCAGACAACACGGTGCTTTCAGAGAAAACTCAACTTCTGTGAGCAGAAGAAGCTGCAGCTGTCATTGCTGTGATGATCGGGGTGGACTGTTTTTGTCTTTACTAAACAAGAAGTCATGGTAAAAAAGCATTTTTGGCACTGTAGTTCAAAACAGCAAATTCATTGTTGTCTCATTTATTGTTAAAGCCACTAGTGAGCTTTACAGTGTGCAAACTATACTGTAGCTTTTGGGGGAAATAATGCAACGGTTTGGTGTGCAGACTGAGAAAAGTTTGTCTTTTTTCTGATATTTTGATATTGTGCTGCTATGCTTCAGTACTGATGGCAAGAATAGCATGGATACTGGTATCTTTATTAAAGTGAATTAGATCACCCTCATGCATGAATCATACATCAGTATTAGCCTAACTGTACAAATGGTTCATAATGATGAAGATATAGAAAAGAAATGCATGGCAAAAATAGCATATTGCCTGTATTTTGGAGATTGAAAATTTCACATATTATGTTTTCAGGGGAACTCATGTCTTGTTAAGAGGAGCCAAGCTACCCCTGGCTCCCCTGTACTTCGCCCTCTGAAACATTATACTGTCAAACATATGTAAATGTCCATACTCATTAAACATTATGTTAATGTATGTTTTTGCTAGCATGTTAGCTAGACGTTTCAGCTAAACCCATAAGCCTGAAATGGAGCCATGAGGAGTGAGATGGTCAGGGTCAGGGTCAGCCAATTAGAGGCGGAGCATTGTGTCTTGGTCTACCAGATACTCAAAAATATCAAATATAAGAGGTTATTCATTCTACTGACTTTTGTTGCCAGGAAGAACATTTTGCTCTTTAGGATGTTACTCTAACAAAAAAATCATGGCACAATCTTATAATAGACTCTAAGTTTGGGACCCTTACTTAGAACATATTGGACCCACGTTGTCATCTCCCTTATTGCAAGGGTTTCCTAAACCGGCCTAGCCTGTCTGTGTAATTCATTATTTATTTTATTTTCTTTTTTCTTTTTTCTATACTTATTTATTACTATGTCTGAGCTGTTTTATTCTTTGTTGTTTATGAAAAATGTAATAAATATATTCTCCTTCAAAAAAAGAGCAGTTCCTGATTCAAAGCAAATGGAAATGCTGCAAGTCACAAATATTAGCTTTATTTTAGATACTGATCTCAACTTGTCTGAGATGACATTACTAATATCACTCCCACAGAGGTTTTTTATCTGACATATCAGCTGTATGTCAGTCCTGATTGACTTAAATACTGCCTCCGTTGTTTCTGAGATAGGATAATGTCTGAGGTTGAGTTGAATCATTTCATTCTTCTGTTACTGTGTTTAATGGCCTGCATCCACTCACAAGCCACAAACCCAACTCTTTACTTTCAAGCCGTTTGTTGTTTGGTAAAGAATGATGTAATTGTTCTCACAGTTACTCTAACTTAAAAGGACACACCTACAGTACAGCCTACATTGTACCACATTACTGACACATGACTCACATTACTCATACCTTCAGCTAGAATAATAACCTTGAACTGTGGTATTAACAGAGAACACAATCATTTGTCTGCAGTCGCACTTTCAGGAAATATACCTCAAACCACATAGAGAGCTCAAAAATGAGGGGTGAACTGTTATTCTTCTTTTACTCTAAGTTCAACTTCAATGTGTCTGTTTACAGGCTGTTGGACTGTTGGAGCTACATATGTGAAATGTATAAAGCCTTTCATATCTCTAGAGGAAGCTGTGCTGATACATTGCCTCAAGTGATGTCACTTGACAAGATCTGATGAATTGCCTCAGGTGATGTCACTTGGTGTATGGAGTTAGAAAGAAAAGAGCTTACCAGACCTGTAGCCTGCTCCTCACCTCAGCCTGAGGCTAGTGGCTTGAGGCTACATTAGCTGCTTCTAGCAAAATACACCTGAATCTCTGACCCAGGTGTTGTTGCATTGTGGGTAATGTGGGCGCCAGATTTGAACAAGGTTCTGCTGCATTGATTTTAAGTCCTACAAATTTTTGCTAAATCAATATAATATATTGACATTGATTCATCAGTATATTCAATATAACATTATGTTGATTAGAATGTTTAATCCATGTCACTTTCAAACTATATAAAAAAAGGCCCTCATAAAACACAACATTATTCCTCCTTTCATTAGATAAATATTAGTGCAAATTTGATACGGATGCTACAATTAAAGATCCCCTCCAGACACGTTTTCAAGTAGGTCAAAATACTCTAACTAATTAATATTTGTTTAACATGGTTATCCCACATTAAAAGAAAAAAAAAAACACTCTGAAAAGGGACTGGAAGACATATTGTTCTCTGTCACACCGGTGCTTGCTAGGTGGACCGGTGAGCAGTGAGGATAAAGATGGCTATAGTTTTAGAGGAAACATCGGAGAGATCCAGCTACAGCCTACATGTTCGAGCCTCAGTCAGACGGAGACTCAGATGAGGAGTCACAATCGACGACTAGCAGACATATCAGAATGGAAGTGTAGTTAGCATCTTCGTTTATGTTGTTAAATGGCTTATTAGGTTGTTACTGCAGTGGCGGACGGCAGTGGTTGTGGAACATGTAATATCTGTTATGTTGTTCACATTGTCACATTGTTACTATGTAGTAGATAGTGGAAGGAAGCTCCATGCTCCGATTAAAACTGCATACTCCGCCATGTTGCTGTCAAAAGTTTCACTATGCTAGTGCTAACTCTCTGTGCTGGAGGTTTCAGGTTTCTTGGCAGGTGTATTTGCTTGTACTTGCTTGACAAACTCTGCACAGATACCAAGCCAGTACGGTCGAGGTCAGACATTTTAGGGGACGTAAACTTAAGAAAAACGCATTTTCTAGCAGAACCAGTTTATGCCAAGCTAGAGGGGCAGTTATCACCACCCCCGATCCCTGCTGTACTGGCCTTGATGTTTCCTTGTGGGGAGTGACAAGGTCAGAGCCTAAACGCCACATATCAATACTGTACATATCCTACATTTACATAATTCGCTCCATGTAAGTTAGATATGGGAATTACTGTATCGATAGCTTCACTGCATGATGCAAAATAACTAGCGTTTAGACAAGCTGAGATCTTTCAACTGTACATTTATTTCCAAAAGGCTGCATATACATTTGCAAATTCTACTGTACAGAAAACATCCAAAATGTCCATAATTATAGATACAATATACCACAAAGCTGCCCTGGCATTACCAAACATAGATGTTCAGCACTAGAAAAGCTCCGCAGCCTATTCAATATTATAATCTTAAATACTTTTTCAACTAATACCTTTAAATGTATGTCAGTATGATTAATTGTTCTTTTTTTTCATCCCCATCTGTACTTTACAACATTCACCATTTACAGTAGTTAAACAAGGCACAAGAATAGTGATATGAAGCCAAAGGCCATGCGTGAAGCAAAAAAGAGCATGAGACCGACCAACTCAGGTGACAGAAAATCATAGACTCAACAGTGAACTTTTAATCTCATGAAACAGGGTTAGTCTTACACCAAAGCATTATACATAGTGAGAATACGTTTGTGTGTGTGTGTGTGTGTGTATCTGAGTTTACTTTTAAAAAACAGAATTTCAACACGCTGATGAGATACAGTAGACATAGCTGAAACACATCCAGAATGGCGGTGAACGGTGAGGGTGATGGGGTGTACCGCACAGACAGGTTGCTCTCGATGCAACATAAGCCACCGCTAAGCGTTACATTTTTGACATTCTTTGCTTGCAGGAATGAAAAGGAGAATCCAGTTAGTCACAATTAAGGAAACAATCAACAACAAAAAAAAAAGATTATCTTTTACTTTCTTCACTTACCAGCTCAAATGACATAGAAAAATGAATATAATTTGATTAGAAATGCATAGAGATGATGCAGAGAAATAAAAAGGGTTCTTTATTATAGCAGGATGAAACTGTTCACATATATCAGGTCAGAAATACTCAGTGATGTGTTCAAAGACATCATATCATTCCTGATAAACCACTGAGGGAAATATTCAAAATACATTTAGCTCTCAAATCTTAAAAAACAGCCAACAGAATAGAAATAAGAATACACATGTTGAATAACTGGTTTTGCAGACAAGAAATGAGAACTGCAGGTTGAGTTTATTTTGCCGACAGCAAGGACTTTATTTGATCCTTATTCAGGTTAATTATGTAAATCAATTATGTAAGTCAGTCATGGTTGGAGGTACCAATTTGAAGATGAAGAAATGGTGTCTGACTTTGTAATATTATCCAACCGCAGGCCAAAAAAAAAATCCCAATTTTTTTTTTGCTGCTTTTGACTCTTTATGCAGTTGAGATTTGAGGAGACAATTTGGGATTTGTGGGCACAACAGACTCAGGTGTGGATTAAAGCAAAGACTGACTCAACAAAATCAAATAGTGTGCAAGGGAGAGCCAACGCTTTCATTGGTACCACATTACTCATCCTGTATGTTTGCACATACCGGTTCCAGGTACTGTGACAAGTAAGCTTATTTCCTGAATTTATCTGTGAGATTTTGAAATGCCAAGATACAAAACTCAAACCATAAGGTTAACTGATGTCTACCACCAAAGCCCTCACAGTGACGATTCACAAAACCTGGAGTCATTGCTGCATTTGTCTTTAGTTAAGGGAGAGTTATAGTTAAAATAGTGCCATAGCTGGCAGTCAAAATTAGCTTCTTTTTGTTTATTTGTTTTAATAATGTTTTACAAGACCAAAAAGTCTCACAAATTTTGGGTGTTTTACACCAAATGCCAAAGTATACTCTCATTAAAAAGTGCTTCACTTGGCTTCAAGTTATTCCAACACAGACTTAAAGTACATTTGTGTGACCTCCGCAAGCCGAATGTTTGCTTGTACAGCCCGATCAGAAGCTAACTTAGTGTTCCTCATACAACACTGAGGGAAAAGTCTAAATGCTGTTTTTTTGTACCTGTTATTCAGAAGCCAGCTGTATCATCAAATGTATTTGATATCCACTGTCTGCATGGAACAAATAAATGTTTTCCTGGGGCAGAACCAATGAATGAAATTCGTGAAAATAACTTTCCTCCTAGAGTTTGCGTTATGCTGTGTGACCGAACCACAGGATGTACCGAGTGCTGAGGTCACCAAAATAAGGCTAACCTCCACACTTCATATACAGGAGGGAAAAGAAATGTATACAGTCAGTGCTTTTTCAAAGGATCGATTATAACCTGCTTCTATAGCTCACACTGGCTAGCTCTCCTCCATTTGAGTACCCTCCAGATTACGAAAAAAAAGAAACTAAAACTAGCACCAAGTACAAGGCGAATGAAATTTCATTTGTGGTACATATGAAATAGTCTGTATGAAAACAGTGTGTGTGAGTGTGTGACATTTTCCTGGTAAGATCGCTGTTTATTTCTTTCAGTATGATTTTTCAATACCATGAGCACCACAATCGACATTCCATCACCTCCACCGCACTGAGGTGGAGGCAGAAATCTCAGAGGCAGATATCTCAGAACAACACTATTTGCATGGCTAGATACCACTAAGGGCGAGGGACAAAATGTGTGCCTGCATAATCTGGATGACCTTATTTACCCAACATGCATCTCTCTGACAGAGAGAAGACAGAGAGACCAATTGTTATTTGAGGTACAGAATTTAAACCTCTCTGCAACATAAAGGCCTTCTGAATACATTTCATTTAAAAAGGATGAATTCAAATGTGGATTGTTTGTATTTACTGTATATGTATTGGAACTGGTACAGTATAGTGTTAATCAGGTTTCAGCTACTCAAATCCTTACCTCAATGACAGTGAGTGTCCTGTTTAGTTGGGTACAATAACAAAACCTGTGAGTGTGTTGAGCCTAAAATTTCAACGGATTTTGTTGATCTTTCTTTACGATGATTCAGAAGGTCATACAGTACTACTAGCACTATTAGGTGAGCCAACTTTTCTCCCTCATTGGTTGCTTTCCTGATTTCAAGCCTCACATGCACGGAGCATCCTGTCCCTTATCTGTCTCTCAGAACGATGTGTGTTTGGTGTTGACTTGAGCAGATGTACGACTGCATGTTGTATTTCTGACACTGACACCGGCATCAGTATTCCTTCTATGTTTGCTGTACAATATGCAAACTCCCAGTCAGTGTGCACATGACCTCTGTAGCCATGAAATGTCAATGTGTGCGTCTGAGGGGGTGAGGGGGGGCAGTCGGGTGTGTCAGGGCCTGATATGAGGTCTACGTGACGGGTGTTAATGGTGGGAATTGGGTGATAAGATGCGGCGATACACTCCCTGCGGTGCCAGGAAATGATGTTTTACAGCTTCCTCCCTGTCTATCTCATGGCGGAGGAAACTGTAATGAACTGTAATGCCACGGTTAGAAATCTCACTCTGCCACATTATGCCACAACCATGTTTTGTTCCCTATAACACATGAGTACTCTGACCGCGCTGTCCTTCAAGGTTAGACTGGGGCTCATTTTTAAAGGATTGTTAATATAAATGATCATACAACGCTGGCTGTCTTGTCAATGCCAAACTTCCAATAGATTATTTTTTTTAAAGAGATTAAAATGGGTGAATTTCAAGATACTTGGCTTTGAAAGTTCACAATCACAACACTTAAGCAATCAGCAGCTGTCTTTTAAAAATATAATATTGGACGTCAAAAAGTAGCTTCTAAGTCCTCATTCACTCGCTGACACAGGGATATGGTGTGGGTGGGGGGGAAAGAGAAAGAAACTAGATCAGGTGTTTCTGAAATGACGCCACAGGTGTTTTGCATAAAAGAACCTCTATGCAAATGTATCCAGCTGCCATGCTGACCACTGGGAAAAGGAGGGGAGGCGGTCCCGAGGAATAGAGGAGCTCCCATCTCCTCCAACACAAACTCAGAAAACAATGGGCGCACAAGGGTTAGGAAATACCCCCCTCCTTCTCCCCCACTCACCCTCGGAGCTGGGAAATGAATGTACAGAGGGGATAGTTTTAACTCAAAATAAGGAGCAAATAAATCAAAGATCAACTTAGAAATCGAGTGGAAAGGCAGGAAAAGATTTACAGTCCATCCTCGGACAGATTCTTAAAAGAGAGGGGTAGATCCACAGCGGGTGCCGGCTCACCTCGACATGTTGACTGCTCGCACCGTCCATTCATAGACAACCTGATGACCTTCCAGCGCACCGCCACAGTGTGTCGTCCATCACCGGCTGTGCACGTACACAGATATATGCCTTAGTTCGTCAGTTTTCCCTCACTGTCTCTTTGTTATCGCTCAGCCTGTGTATTCTGGAGCAGAGTCCTCTGTCTTCTGATTTGTTAGTGTGCCCGTTCCGCACAGACTGCCTGCCTGTATGTGACTGAAGTCAGACTCCGGCTCATCCTGGTCCTTGGGGGAGCTTTTGGAGTGGATCTTGCCAATCTCCTCGAGGGCGCTGGCTAGAGAGTCAAGGTCAGCAGTGTCCTGGTGGCGAGCCTCCCACAGGCTCAGTATGACCGCAGACGGACTCTGCTGCTTCGCAAAATAACCCAGGTTTCTGTAGAGGAGCACACGGAGCCAGATTAATGAGCAACAAAGGACCCTGGGAAAAATGTTTCATGTAGGCTTCAGATATGAACCTTGCTGATTATGTTTACCTTGTAAAAGATGTGAGTCAAACTGAATCTATAAATAAATCAAATGGTTTTCATTGCCAGTAAGTGTTGTGCATTATTCTGATGTACAGAAAACAAGGCCAGCAGTGCTTAGACTATGGACCTTGAAGGATCATAGTTAAAGTTATTGTATATGTTTATTTTTGACAACAAATCCCATTTAAAGATCAAGGACAACAATGTGTTAGTCCATCTCTCAATACTTCCACTGGTTAGGGTTATGGTTATAGTTGCAGTTACAGCTGGGCATTATAGTTTCTAGCAAACGTTACTCAAACAGGAGGAAATAGTGTATTTGTTGACTCTCCACTGTGGATTAATACACATTTGGAGTGTGAGTATTTGGGGCAGCAGGACAGTGTATGTGGGACTTCATAAGTCTTAATAAACTACAGTTTGTGTGTTCGTGATAATGAAGGACTGTATCACCTAGTGCAACAGTGAGGCTCACTGATGTTTTTTTTTTGGACAACAATGGAGCTCTATGGCACAGAGAAATATGATGTATCAGGCTTTTATACACACACAATTCTTGTTAGTAGGGTCAGTTCATTGTTGGTTTCGGTCTTTTCATTGGATTTGTTGACAAAAAGATATAGAATATCACCAGAAATATCCTTTAATAGGGGGATCAAGCACCACATTAAAGCTGCAGTAGGTAACTTTTTTATAAATAAGTTTTTGTCATATATGCTAAAACTTTTACTACATTCTGACAGTAGTACATGAGACAGATAATGTGTGAAAAAGTCAGGTTCCTCTGGCTCCTCCTAGTGCTCCTAATGGTATTTTCAAGAATCTGAATGAAAACAACCAATCAGAGCCAAGAAAAATAAAGACGCTCTAGGTTGGAAGTTTGAAGATAGTTGATTCCCAGAGTCCTGCATCAGTCTGTATTTGACGCCCATGAGACTCAACAATGAACTATCTTTCTGGGCTCTGATTGGTTGTTTTCATTAAGGCCCGGTAGATTCTTGTAAATGCCATTAGGAGCACTATGTGAACCCAGAGGAATCAGATTTTTTCACAGATTATCTGTCTCATGCACTGCTATCGAGATATAGCGAGGGGTCAGGATATAGTGAAAGTTTCTGAAAATATGACTAAAATGTTTTTTTTTATAAAAAATTACCTACTGCAGCTTTAAACATAAAAAATAACTGTTGCTGTAAACATTATAAAACAGGTAAAAAAAGACAAGTTCTGAAATATCTGTTGAATAAATGTGGGTGTATGTTATGCAATTGCATTATTTTATTTAGTGGTCTATTTAGTGATTTGTTGGTATTTTTTCCACAGGAGAAATAATGCAGCTCTCTGATTCGGCCTAGCCAGCTATGGTGATGATGGCAGTAATATATACATTCTAACAGATACACTATAGCAGGGATGCCCAAACCTTTTCCCTTGGAGGGCCAAAATTTTAAACTTAATGTGGCTACGGCACAAAAGCAAGCATGGTATTGTATTGTTATGATGCAAAATGGTACTAGGATCCCAGGCTCCCTTAACTCTTTCCGCACAAAGTATCACTCTGCCCACTCTGTCTGATATAGACGTATAATTTAATTTTAAATACCACAAATTCTGATTACATGCTGTAAATGGTACAATGTAAAAGGATCAAATGATTTAACATTTCAGCAACTGCAAATAATTAAATAAAAAATAATAAGTTAACACAAAATAATTAGTATTAGAGAGTTCCAGACATTCTGTACAAAACTGAAATGTCTCTATTATTATCTACTTAGAGAAAGCACTGTATAAAGAACGGTTATCCACATGCTCCAAAACACTCTAAAGATCAGATCCATAATTAATATTAACATAACCCATCTGGGTCCTTGGGTCTCCACCACTTGACTATTAGAGAATCTACTTATTATTTCTGTCTGTTACTGAAAATTAATTTAGCACAAATTGTCATTGTGCAGTAAACAAAACCATCTGGTTCTACATGACCTTTTAAGACTATTAAAAATATAATCAAAGATAAATTACCATCACAAAAGATGTGTAATTACTGGCAAGCACACTTTGGTTTGAATTTCATTCTCAGGTGCTGCCAAAATTAAAGAAAAGAGAGCTTGTTGCCATGCCAATATAATGCCTTTGTGCATCATGCGGTGTAGAATCCAGTTGGGGGCAGTGTTTCACTGCCGCTCCTTGGTACTTCACAAGGCAGGGGGGGGGGAACATCAAGCAACATAAAAGGCTGCAGCCATTGGTCACATCAGGCTCAGTTCAAAGCTGCCCAACTTGGAGAGGAAAGCTTATCTGGATAATTTGGAATCCCAAAGGACTCTTAGATACCAGCGTCTCATGAATCATGCACTTAACAGGAGATTATAGCTGCCACAAGCTAAAACCAAGCAAAGACAACAACTGGATTGAGTAAATATTAGCAGTAGCAGTGTCTCATCATGAATGCATATTTTATTATTACAGGACAAACAAGTGATAAATAAATAAATCACACATATGTTAGACTGTCAGAAATGGAAGAGATGCATATGATATAACACTTCAAGAAAAAAAGAAAATTGTATAATAAGGCGAGCACAAAACCACAGTGCACGTTAGAAGCCACAGCATTCAACAGCATTCACAATCACCAATGTGCTGTACAGTTAAATAATCAGTCCTGTCCCCGGCTGCTCGGAGAGAACACGCAGCGCAAAAGACACCAGGTGACAAGCTGCATATAAAGCCACATTCATGAGATTAACAACACTCACAGGATTGTTATCATTCTTGTCAGCGTGTGCTCAAGGCGAGGCCATTATGGAGAAGAGGGTGCACACACATCATGCAGTCTCAGAGAGGATGCACAAAAACACACTCACCGATCTAAGTGGAGTTTCTGGGCTAAGAGTTGCCAGTCCTTGCCCTTGGCGTTGGCAGTGTCGAAGGTGGCACAGATCCTCTGGCGGATGGACAAGGGGATTTTGAAGGCCTTGGGCCCCGTCTGGGACGTGATGGTGCAGTCTGTCTGCATAAAAAATGGAACCGACTCCTTTTCAGTCTGGAGGAACAGAACAGAAACAGACAATAATCAGACCGGGGTCAGATAGGATTTGCAAATGTCGCTCTGTGCCCCTTTCAACCAGCCTGGAGAGCCAGATGGGCGGGGTTACCTGGGGACAATTCAGACAGGTATGTTTAGCATTTTGCTGTAAACAAATAAGACATATGGGCCGCGTTCAGCCCCGCCAAAACGTAGTAAAACATTTATTTAAACAGAAACAGTGCGTTGAACACCCTGTTCTGTTACACTATTGCACAGCTTGAACTGCCTTTAAAATATGGCAGGGTTAATACACATGTTGCTGCTGATTTGGTAACCTCTGATACACCCACCCAACAAACAAGTGAAAATGTACCTCAAAGCCTGTTGCACATGATTTCGAGGAAACATATTCAACCTGTAAAACGGTGCGCACCATTTTCAAACTGAACCCTGGTAGCCTCTAGGCTGGCATTGCCTCTTCCATTGGACAAAACCAGTCAACCCTGCTCACTCATTGGTTAGCCAGGTCACTCGCCTCCAGGTCGTTTGTTGGTCTGAATTTCAGTTCTTTTTTTCACTTTTTGGCTCCCATACACATATTTACTTCCACTACCATACGAAAGAAACCAAAGAAGCAGATCTAACTTCTACTTCACACAAAAAAGCAACTACAAGCATTAAAGCAATCTTTCATTGGTATTAGTTCAACATATTTCCCATAAATCACATTGCTTTATGCCTTTATTTTGGCAGTGACTTTGACTCTCTGCGATAGAAGAACAGCGCCCTCTTCCTGTTATGTCCAATATCACAGGCAAGCATATGTGGCCTGAGGCAGTACAAGCACTTCCAGCACACAAACCCCCAAGGGAGCTCAAGCATGTATGATGTCTCGTGATGAATTTTTATTTTATTGGCAGACAGTGACTGAAGAAATGCCACCCATAACTCTAAATGCATGGTCACTGTCCTGCAAATTGAAGCCTGTACAAAGGACAGATTCAAGCATGCATTTCCTGTCTCGGTTCGATCTCGAGCAGGCTGCGGTTGACTTGCAGTTCAGTTGACTGAGCAATGACCAAACTGTGTATGGAAATACAGCATTACAGTCACTGTTCTACTGTGTGCCATCAACCTGTTTAGTACATCCCGCTGCCAGACTACGAACAGCATGGCTCTCTTACACTGTTTACAGTCTGTGATGGCTCTGCTCAGTATTTATTTATTACCCACTGCAACCCTGACATCACACTCTGGCAGGGCTGAGTGCTGGACAGTTTTGTTGAATGGAAGGCTAATGTGGTCGTACCCTGTGGCCCTCTGTACACGATCAACACAACGCGGTACACTCAGGATGGAGAGCACAGTGCAGTGTACTTTTACTTTGTATGTGTACGTCTGATATTTGAAAATGAGACAAGCATGTAAAAGAATTATGAATTTATAAGTTTCAGCTTAACACAAATGAGACACTGACAGTTTATTGTCTTTTGGAGGACTGTTTTTGCCCCATTGTATTATTTGAAAGGTTAAGGCTAGAGTCAAAAATGATGTTTAATTCCAAATTCAAACTATTAAAAAAAAAAAGATTTAAACAGTACTCATCTGTTTACAATTCTCAGTGTAAGTGCAACAGGTGGGCCTTGTACTTCAGTTTGGCTGCTGCAACAGGGTCCTTTCACTCATCAGTAGGCTAGCTTACTTTAGCCATGCTATCAGCATGGTTGACATCAAACCACCTGCAAAGTAATGTGAGGAAGAATTTAGGATTCAATGCTATAGATGGAAAAAGGAAGTGAAGCAGAGGTAACGGAAAGAACGGAATAACATTTATTCTTGTTTAGAATCGGTTATGGGGGTTGGGTTGGAATTCAAACAAATTTACCATTAGTTCCAATTAGTGCAAAGTTGATTTGAACAGGATAACCACATGTGCATTTCCATTTTCAATTTGTGCGTAACAAAACCTGAGTTTTGAAAGAGAAAATCCGAAATAAACTTTTCGGTTCTTACACTTGGCTGACGTGGAAATAATGCTGTATGGATAAAACCTCAGTTCAACATTTCTGCAATGAATACATGAAACAAACATAAATGTCACATTTCCATCATGTTTTCAACCGTTTGATGTTTGATTGGCCCTCTTTTAATTACGTCATCTCTTCATCTGCAGTGGTTAAATGGCAACCGACTGGAGAATCAGAGCCATCCCCAGCCAAACCTTGATTCTTTTGCCAATTATCTGGAATAATAGTTAAAATTTGTGCTAAATTTGGATGAAAACTTGGTCATGTTGGGATGAAGCAGCTCTAAAACTGCTGTGTGGGTGCTCTGTATATTGATTAAATCCAGTGACCCACAATGTAAAACACGGTGTAGGTTGTCCTACAAATGGTCATGTCTGTTTACTGTATGTGCCAAAATGAATGTGGTGATGTGGTGGTAAACCCACAGCTCAGATAAACACTTTATTTCTTCTTCCTGTTTAACTAATCTGGATTAAAACAAACCATAAAAAGTTATTGAAAATAATATTTCTCCAGTGTTTACACAGTTTTGGTGGCCTTGAGGTAGGACGAGCACGTTTGTGACTGATTGTGAACAAGCAGTTGGGTAAAATCAATGAGTAGCACTCTCTTCTGCCCTAACAACTACTGTCAAGGTGCTCTTGAGTGAGGATTTCTAGCTCCTAGCTGCTCCAGTGGAGCTGCTCAGCGGCTGACAGCAGACTGTTGTTACACCGGGCAGCTCCCAGGTGTTAATGCATGTGAATGTGATGCAGGCTATTTGCTGGAACACATCTCACCCCGGACGAATAAAGGTTAAAAAATATGTACAGTAAATGTGTTGAACAGCTGGATCTCTAATGTTTGTGTTTAGCATAAATCTGTGAAGAAGGTAAGAAAGTAAGCGTGTCCTCCTCGCTCTATTAATACACAGTGCAAGCTCAGGAGAGCTGGTCCTGCTGTCGGTGGACACACTCCAGGAAGGTTACACAAAGGTTGAAAGTGAAACACCCCACCCCCGCGCGCCTCCCGCAGCTGCAGAGCCTCACCTCGGCCACAGCCGTGTAGACCTGCAGAATCTGCTCGTGGCCTTTGACCTGGCGCACGCTGATTTTGCAAGAGAGCTGGGCGGTGGCAGGGCTGTATCTCTCCAGAGAGAAGGCACAGTGCAGGGGCTGCTGGTTGCTGCACCACACTTGGGGGAAGGAGAACTCCTGAGGAGGCAGCAGAAAAAAAAGAGGGACATCAGAAACATAACACAGTATACAGCGATATTAACATATGCTCGGAATGAGATGATTCAGCTCCCTGTGCCACAGCACATGTGGCCACACTGTCACATGCACAGCCACTTACTCACACGCGGAGAGATAAAAGGTAAAAGATGGCTTTGAAGTCTCAGTTATACCATTGCTTGATATATTTATGCATATTGTTGAGGAGAGAATTTTGAACTCCTGATATAATTTACAAATATAGCCTGATTCCCTCGTACAGTGAGTCTGATAACAGAAGCAGCTTGCGGGCTTTGTACTGTAAGCAATTTATGTAGGAATAAGGGGAACAGGGAAAAGATTGCCTTTGATGTATAATTAATTTCCAGAGAACGGGCACATCTGTGGGGAAACGTCCTTGACCTCTGCCAGACTCCGTCTCAGCCGTATTTGCATATTAAAAGTGACCTGTAAACGATTCTTAGTGAAGACCGCGGCATTAAAAACGGCGGCCGGTGTGCCTACTGATGACCTAACCCTTGTGGCTTTGATCTCGGTTGCCCGGTGCAGCTCACAGCCGCAGATAATGGAGTCTGGGAGCACTGGCGGAGGGCGGGGGGAGGGGAGATGGACGTGGAAAGCTTGGACGCTCTTTAGCACTAAAAGCCAACTTGATGTATGGCACGGCACTCGGCTATTATTCCACACCTGCTTCACCAAAGCAGGTCCGCGGTGCCTGCCTGTCGTCCCGAAGCCCTCATAAATAAGGCCGTGGAGAGGGTGGGTGTCTTTGAAACACAGAGCTTTCACCCAGCATTCAGATCAGATCAGAACAACAGCGTACAGTGGGGACACAGCTCGCCTGCTCTGCAAATGGCAACAGCAGGTACACAGACAGCCTTTACAGACTGCTGCGGTGCGATCATCTTATGCTGTTTGCATCTTTATGCTCCTGCAAGCCAAACAAACACAAACCTATTAATCTCAAGTCACGTCCATTCTCCACAGTCCTTAAGAGAGAAATATGGGTGACAGCAGGATTCACACTAAAAGAGCAATTTTAAAGCACAAACATGTTTATAAAGCTATTCGATAAATGTCATGAGCCGAAGAGAAATTATTTTCAACAAGCTCCATTTCACTTGTCTTCTTTGTAGCAGCATTATGTGACAACAATTAGAACCAAACACCGGCTAACACTATAAAGGCTGCTTTCTAAACCCAAGGTGGCTGTAGCTGTGTCACTTAGTATCCGGCTAGCTGTGGAAAGAATTTATAGAAACTACTGAAACAATATATTACAGATGCCCGAAAAAACGGTCACGTTTGAATCCATCCATACACAGTAGGAGTCTTATCATTTATTGCCACTGGCAATATGTTCTTATCAGTCTAATACAAATGTAGCCCCTACAACATGTATCACCTACAATAATAACTCTTGTCTCCTAACAGTCTACTGCCATAACAATTATTATTATTTGTAAAATAGCTCACATTAACATTGAAGAGGGAATCAGTCAATTTCCTAACCTTTGGTTTAATGACATAAAGAATACAGACAAGCTGATGGACTATGAATGACTCACAACAGTGGCTGTTTGAAACTGAGACCTTCTAATTAACAAAGTTGTTCAGGTAATGCATAAGTACTGTTATAACTACTTGCTACTGTTGTTGCTATACATCTGCCTGTCTCTTTCTGTTTCTCTCTGTTTCTCTCTCTCTCTTTCTCTCTCTCTCTCTCTCTCCTCTCTCTCTGTGTCTTCCCTGTGTCTCATCATCCTGTGTCTGTCTCCGTCCCCCCAAACTGGTCCGAGACAGAATGACCACCCATCTAGAGCAGAAGGGTCTGTCCTAGGTTGTCTTGCCTGTTAAAAGCACAGTTTTTTCATTGCCCCCAGTCGCCAAGTGCTGGTATACTGTTGGGGTCTCTGTCAAATGTTCAAAGAGGAGTTCGGTCTACACCTGCTCTATTTGAAAAGTTTCCTGAGATAACCTCTGTTATGAATTGGCACTGTACAAATAAAATTGAATTGAATTGAATAACTATATGAGTAATGAGTGGTTTATCACTATTATTAGTTTTTTAATTATTATATATTTTTGGTTTGGTATGATCACTGTTGTGCTGTAAATACTGGTGTCTTGGAGAGGTCTGATAATCTCATGGGGGGGTGGACCTGCAGATGGCATGACACTTTAATAAGATTTAATTCAATGTATTTCGTACAAAGCATTAGTTAGGTTTTTTATTTTAAATATTAATGAACATTACAATTATAAAATCCTCAAACAGAGTGCCTTATTAGAAGGTGGTAGCAGATTAACATTGCATTAAATACATCCCACAGTACACTGAGCAAATAGGGCCAACTGGAGAATCTCTAATTAACTAACAAGCACAAGCACAAACACATCACAGCACTCCTTACACTGTTAGACTGAACCCTGGGAGGAGCAATAATTAGCTCTTAGCAGCAAAAACAGGAGCTTGCAAATTAGCACTTTAGTATCCGATCTCTGTTGCTTTCAGTTGATACCTTGTCAGTTACTGCCGTGGTTACCTGACATGTGGTAAAGGGTTTGATGCTCCACAGGAACTGGGGAACATCCTGGATGGACACCTGGAGGCTGAAGGTGTTCGCTCGGAAAGGCAACATCTTTGGCTCCTCAAGGAGCTGACCCCCTCTGGTCTTCTCTGCTGCCACCACTCCCTGGAGGGGAAAGGAAAGAAAAGGTGTTAGAAAGATAAAGGAGATAATGAGAGAATGATAATATGGAGGAAAACAAAAAACAAGAGAGAAAGAACACAAGAATCCTTCCCTTCCCTTTGATGGTACACTACTTTTGCATATCGGCACCAGCACCTGTTGCTAATCCTTTCCTCTGTCACATCCAGTAATTGACTCATCACAAATATTAGCAAAGAAGCCAAGAAGTGACGCTAAATCTCCGCTGAACAAATCATACAACTCGTGCCCACATTAGCATCACATTTGCTGCCTCAACGTGACAGATTGAGGCTTGAATTTAATGCTGGGGAAACGCGTGCGTCAGTGGGGCAAACGTCCATCTCCCAAATTGAATTTGTGATGATGAAAGAGCACTTTGATTGTCGCTCGCAGGTATTCATCTGTCATCATTGTTCAGTGTCCCGGTGGGATGGTTCCGTGTCTGGTCTGTCTGTCCTCAGCCATCTCAATCACAAAGGGAAAAGACAGGGAACAGAGCTGTGACTAATGCCAGGCCACACTGATTGATTCTGACTAAGTCTGTGTGTGCATGACGGATATGCATGTGTGTGTATGGTTGAGTGTGTGTATGCATTTTTAAATAAAAGTTAGAATGTTGCCATTGCTGTAGGCATGAGAGCAATCACCTATTGGCAAAATGCGGATAGAAGAGGCAAATTGTTAGATAGCGACTTGCTGGACACTCGATTTCTTTCCCTTATAGCATGTAGCTAGCTTGGGTCTTTGATATGTTTCCCCTGTTTGAACTGATCTGAAGCTGTCAAGAATGCCATGATTGAAGTTTTGTGTAGACTATGACTGCTGCTGATCTGCTGTTGGACACATCACACACAACTGATGTGTCTTAGATCATGTTTTACAGCTAAGGGAGTGTTGCAATGTCAACCAAGAATGAGAAATCCAGACAAAGGAATTGCAAAGTTGTTGGAGTTATTTTGGGAGTCCAGGGCTCTGAGAGTAAAGGTTCTGCATACACAAAGTTAGGAAGCTGCAGGTTGGAGCCAGTGTTGCCACCTTAGCAACTTTCTCTCTAGATTTATTACTTTTAAGACCCCTTTAGGGACTTTTTTTCAAAAGACACCTTGAAACAAATCTAACAACTTTCTGGGCAGGCCTTAACTTCTCTCTCTTGAATAGAGTCACCAATATTTCTCAGTGAATGTCCAACACTTTCTGTTTTTGTAAATAACTACCTTCATTTTAATGGTATTTTGTTGACTGTGTTACAGGTTGATCACAATGAGGATATTATTTCTTAGCATAAGCTGCTCAAAAGCAGTTTAAAATGTATATTACAGTGTTATTGGGCAGGTTTACAGCACTAACAAAACTTTGGTATTATTTTTTCCAACTGGCGCCTAGTAATGTAATGTTAGTTCCTTATGGTTCTCTCCTGCATGCGATTGGATGCTGTTAGTGTCGTTGCTGGGAATGATTAATGTTGATTCAGGTATTGAACTGATTCTTTGCACATTTTATACTTTTTAATTTTTGGGCTTGCGGGGATCATGGGAGTTGTTGTCTT
>NW_023339718.1:24898252-24904859 GCF_004916995.1 Morone saxatilis
GTCCAAGTCAAGTTGCAAGTCTTTTTTGATTTTGTCAAGTCTAAAGTCATAAAATTTGAGTCCACACGTCTGCTGCAAATTTAAGAATGAGATGAAGTGACGATGGGATCTTTAAGTGCATCAGTTTGTGCTCAGAAAGTTTGACTTGCTGAAGAGGTACTCTTTCAAATGAGACAGCAGCATTGTGCAATATCACAGAAAATATCAGAAAAATGCCAATCATAACCCTCTCTCAGCCTCAGCTGAAGAAACTGTGTTTGTGTTGCATCAGGCTTCCTGTTGATCCAGAATCCAGTATGTGATTGTGCCGGAGCTTGGAAAACACACAGCAGAGACGTGGTGCTAACAGACAGGAGCCCAAGGGACACGCAAAAGTCTGGCATCTGCTCGGCAGGCTGGGAATTCATAAACCAAATCCAGAATGCATTTTAAAGCCAGCTGCCGCTGACGGCTGCAACATGACAGAAAGGCAGTCAGGAGACAGAGTCAGTCACGAGGTTCGCGGTGCTCTGTTCAGCTCTTCTGTTCTTTTTCTAGTCTCTCCGGGGAGGATGAGAAGCTTGATTTCCCTGATGTTCGCTGATGAGATCTCAATGCTTAAAAACCCTATAGGTCGCTGAAGGATAATCAAATCAAACAAGATAAAAAAAGAATGATTGGTTAACATGTGAATGGCAGTGATTACAGTACGGCAGCCTTTGTCTCAGTCCATTAAAACCTCTGGAACAGAACCTGTCAGGCGGTTACAGAGTCCCCACTATCGGCTCTGCAGTATTGTTTCAAAGTGGTAATGAATCTGCAATCACTCACATGGTTTCACTGGTAGACAGCACATGCTGAGGTCCCTGCTGCCTCAGACAGCCCAGGCAAAAACCACAGATACACAAGATGTTCAGTTTGAATCTAGGCCATGACCTACAATATGTACTTCCTAATAGAGTAAGAATTGCTAAAGTGAAAATGTGCATCCTCACATTTTTGTGAAAGAGGACAGGGACAGCCAAAGTTGTGATTCACAGTTGCAGAAAGCTTGCTGAATATGCCTGTTTAAATTCTGGACTGTTGGGGAAATGAGTAAGAAATGCTCCTATTGTATCTCGCTCTCTCAAAACAAAACAAAATCATACAATAGTGTTGTAGCATTAAAGCCACTCATTAACCAACAGCAGTTTAATTGAAGATAAAATCACCCCAATTGTAGCAGTCTTACTTTGATGACCTGTTCATTTAAAGGTCCAGTGTGTAACATTTAGGAGGATCTATTTATAACTATGTTTTCATTACTGTATAATCACCTAAGAAATAAATGATTGTTTATTCGGTTCCTTTGAATGAGTCATATTTATCTACAGAGGGAGTGTGTTCTCTTCTACAGTAGCCCAGAATGGACAAACCAACCACACACTAGTGCTGGATAAGGCCTTTTGTGTTTTTTGTGGCCCCCATAGTTTCTCATACACACTTGTAATGCAAGCAGTGAGTAAGAAATAAGAATAAGAAATATGAGAAAATTAAAACTATCTGCATGGCTAGATATCATAAGATGTACGTGATGTGTTTTTGTAACCCCTTAAAGACCTCTGTGTAGGATTTAGTGGCATCTAGTGGCAAAATTGCAGATTGCAATCATTTGAATACAGCTCAGCCTTCCAAGCATGTAAGACAAACTATGGTGGCTATGAAACGTGTGAAAGGTCCTATCTACAGCCAGTGTTTGGTCTGTCAGTTCTGGGCCACTGTAGAAACATGGCAGTTGAACATGGTAGACTTCGTAAAAAAGGATCCGCTTCCTCTGTAGATAACAATAGCTCATGCTAAGGCAACAAAAACACAAAGACTCTTAATTTCAGGTGATTATACACAAATGAAAACCTATGAATATTATATTCCGTTTCTCTCCCTCCTAAATGTTTCCTACTTAACTTTCAATTTGTGGAGCTCACAGCTTTGAAAAATGACATTCAAAAGCAAAGTGTCTTCCAAGAAATAACGTCCCATTTACTCTGGTTAATCCCCAAACCTCATTAACAGTTTTCCTAGGACTAAGAAATGGACAGTGTGTTCTGTGGATTATGCAGACTAACAAGGACACTGGAACATTCATTTGGAGTTGTGTTTCTGGCAACCTAATGTCAGTCCAATACTCAGTCTCCTTTTAGGTAAATAGTATAACCGTTATTGCATTCTTGAACATGTGAAGTAGAAGCATTGGGGAATGTACATAGGCACACGTTACATTTTTAAATACACCAGTCCATCTTTAAATAAGCTTTTTCCCTATGAATAATTAGTTTATACAAGAATGCAGGAAAGTACTAGCAGTAAACAAGTCGCCAATACGCGTGTTTGAATGCAAGATATTAATTTGTATTTACTTTAAATTTTTACTAATATAACTGATCTGTGATGATTACATTTTTTTGTTGATTCTGCGACTCCTGGACCATCTCGTTTTATTTATATCAAGGGGATTCCGACCAAATCCGGCATTAAGAATGACCATACAGAAAGAGTCGGCCTTCTTGCTGATCTGATCTTGTTTATGCAGGTCATATAGAGGCATCAGTATTTAGATATTTTATAATTAAAAATTCCTTGTGTAGATTCCTTACTAACTACCTGTTAAAAAATTTAGTCAGTGACTTAAATTCAAGTATCACAATATAAAAATAACGTAACTTGATTAGTTTCAGTTACTTTTCGATTACCTTAAAACCAAATATGCAAGTATTGATGTACGTGTATGTGACAACAGAACAATGCAATATTAGGAAAGAAAATGGAAACCAAGATTTTTAGCATCAACAATGTGTTCTCTGCTCAGTGTATTTTTAAGGAAAAACTGATGTATGATGTAAAATTGTAATCCTGCAAAATAATCCACATTTTTACTAACTGAATGGAATCTGATTATGTCTATTTTTCTGTAAGTGTAATGGATTCCAGTTATCCTGATTACTTAACTCAGAAACACATAATCTGTTACTCCCCATGCCACATCCTCTTGCTGGACATGATAATGACCTTTGTTGGATCAACAATAAAGAACAATGAGCCAAAAACCTAACCAGAGTCGTCCCCCTACCTGAAAGGCGTGTGGCGTGTCGTCCACACAGTACACCCGCAGGCTGTAGCTCATGGAGCCGACCTCCATGCTCCCAAACACAGCCAGCTTCAGCCTCTTGACGGCAGCCTGCGTCAGGGGCTCGCCCACCAGGGCGTACGAGCCCGGCTGGTCCAGCAGCAGGTGGCAGCTCGTCGAGTCCATCAGGCAGTAACAGGAAGTGGACTCCTCTTCCACTGACATCACCTCCTGCAATAAAGATCAGAGTTGGTAGCCATGAGGACACAGTCGGTAACTTTCTAAAGTCAGCAGCCTGCTGATAACTGTCAGCTAGAACATATCACATCCATGGGGTGGATACACAGATAATCTTTCACTTTCGTTAACATGCAAGATCAGGCAACTGGAACAAAACAAAAATAAACAGAATTCGTCGAGCATCCAAGAACCTGTCATAATTAAAGTAAATGGTGTGCTGAACAGTGTAGAAAGCTGCCCTTCACGTTTATAATTTGGTTCATTAGGTACATCAAGTACAGGATTTATTTGGTTCTTTTATAGTATTCAAATACAAAATGCACATTGACCACATATTCCAATGTGAATGGTCTTTGGAATTTATGCAAGAAAAGACTGAATTAGCTGGAGCACTGAAAAACGTTTTACATCCAACAAATTTGTGGGCAAACTTTCCACAGTTGTGCACAAATAACGGCATTGATCCAAAATTGAGTGTATAATGATACTGTGAGCAGACGTCAAATATACTGTAGTACACATCATCTCATAAATATCTATTCACATTTTAGACAGGTTAGTTCTGTTAACAGGTCTTTCTATGTTGCTATGTTGTACTAATTACGGTTTGCTGCGATCACTACTCCATCTCCAGGACTTCAGTTCAGCAGGTAAGGGAGGTTAATGTAGAGATAATGGTAACAACAGAAGAGAGAATTAGCACAAAAGGGTTTTGGGTTAAAGGAGTGCCAACAAAGGGAGTTAACTCTTGTCTTGGTTTGAACTATGTGGTTCTATTTTGCTGGATGTTCCTATAATGAAATCAATTTCTGTGTTACAGCTGCAGTAGGTTACATTTTTTTTAAAATAACTTTTTCTTAAATTTGCTGAAATTTTCACTGCGCCCTGAAAGTACACCCTACACAAGAGTGATAATCTATGAAAAATCAGGAGCCAGAGGAACCTGATTGTTTCAGAGATCAGTACCACTGTCAGGATATAGTGAAAGTTGCAGCAAATATGACAAAAAATATTCGTATAAAAATTACCTACTGCAGCCTCAATAATTGTGCTATATGCACAAATGTACACACACTGTATAATATGTATATACTGCATATACATACATACATGTATACATATACATGTGTATGTATGTATATTTTTATGTATATATATATATACATACTACATATCGTTACCTATAACACATACAAGTACACCCAAAGGCTTATCATGTACATTTGTAGATGTATCTCCCAATTCACTATACAATTTGCAGTTCTTTTATTTCTATACAATTAACTCTTCAAGAATATTTCAGGTTCCTCTAGTTAATGAAAATATCATTAGAGAGAAATCAGTATAATCCACTCATTAAAACTCATATTGTACGTCAATAAGCAAACCTTGGAACAACCTCCAATACTCAGAACTAACCGGACTTTATCTTAGAATTCCCAGACCTGCAGAGAAACCCTTTAACATGCTTCCACGCCTGTATGTTGCTGAAGTCTATTGTAGAACTAAATATTCATGCCCAGAGCTACATAGATGTGACTGGAAGACTGTGCAAATGAAGTTCTGTATACAGTAGAATGTATTATGGATTGAGTTCTGGTACACTGCAGTTGAGTAATGGTGTAGGTAACATCACGCAGGTTTAAATCACAAAGCAAAAAAACCACACAGGTTGTAAGCAGTCTCCTGAGAATGTGAAAATCATTTCCTACATGAGTGATGGTGTTAGTACATAGCAGAACACAAAATAGTCATTATAGACAATACAGAGTGTTTTATTTATAAGATGACAACCGCAGCCGGGAAGCACTTCATTATTTCCAACAGGAATTAAGGAATCTTTTATGTACTGTCTTTCCTTTCCTTTCCTTTCCCTTCCCTTCCCTTCAATCATCAGAAGAGAGGACATAAACCAAGCAGGAGGTTCTGTTATACCAATGGGAAGTAATGACGAGCCAAAGCAGCTCATTGTTGTGACAGAGATCATAAATAGTGTGTCTCCAATTCCAGTGAAAACATCCAACTTCACTTAAAGGGAAATATACTTTGAACAAAACTCAAATGATATATATCATAGGTAAATATTTGTTTTCACCTGCTTGGGAGCCAAAAGGTGAGGCTTTTCTGCATTAGGATAATCCAGGCAGACTGCTCCAAATTCCCCTTCAAATATCTTCCTGTCATTATCCAAACTTCTCACAATACTGTCACAAAGTATGTTGCAACTCCTGTTCGAGCAAATAAATCCATGAAATGGACTCACTCACTTCCTCTATAACAGCGTTAGCCACAATGCTACAGTTCTCTATCATGTATTTTCGTATGATGCTAACATGTGTTTTGACCTATAAGAGAGCACTTCAACATCA
This sequence comes from Morone saxatilis, assembly GCF_004916995.1. NCBI lineage: Eukaryota > Metazoa > Chordata > Actinopteri > Moronidae > Morone > Morone saxatilis. Next base: position 24,903,944 of record NW_023339718.1, read on the forward strand.
TGAAAATACTTAATTGATGTTTTATATTTTTATTTTTAAGTTTAGGGGTTAATTTTTGAGCTTGGAATCTGACACTGACATCCATTTGGTAGATGATCTAGAGCTGCAAGATCACTTTCTTTTTCTTATTGTCAACATGAAACCACCAAAATCAACAATGAATTTACGAGTATTGTCTGTATAGTCAAAGTCTAACTGCTGTAAATACTCACTAGAGCACTGCATGTATATCAGTCCGTGGTTGAAAATAGTCCCCAACAAACAAAGTTTTTCTGCCTGTTCAAATTACATTTGATAAAAACTACAGTACCAGCTGTTTAAGGAATTTACAGATGCATTTAAAAAAAAAAATAAAGGAATAGGAAAACAAACCTACAGTCAGGAGATGGAGCTTAGTGTAAAAGTATATCAAATTAGCTATTATAGTAATAATAGTAGTTGCTGTTTGCAATGTATTCATTGATGTACAAATAATTATAGTAGATCACTCTTTGTACCGATAAATATATATATATCGATAAACGAGTCGCTGTCGATGAATCAGAATACTAAGTTCAGCTTAAGGATTCGGTGTTAAAGATTTGCCCGTATATGTCAAAAAGTATTGAGAGACAAATTATTGATTGGTCTTTTTGTGGGATTTGTTGACAATAAGAGAAATACAGAATAACCCCAACCTTTGACATACTATCATGCTTTAAGGGATGTACTAAGCACACTTAGAGCAATGTTCCAGCTCAGTGAATAATGGATTATGTTGGCCATCTTGGCATCAGACCAGAACTGTATCACAACTCATCAGGATAAAACATTTACAAAAAAGAGTGAAGCCAAAAACACACAGTACGCTGGGCCCAATTCATTTTCTTCTGTTGGCAAATACATTTTATCTGCTCATACATTATAATCAAGCACT
>NW_023339718.1:24904921-24905150 GCF_004916995.1 Morone saxatilis
GGGATTCCTTCTGTGAATACTTTACATTTATGCATTCTGTACTTATGCTTTCTGCATTCTCATAAGCACAGCTTAACACACTGCAATATGGTAGTGAATAATAATTTACTGTGGCTGAGCACACAGTGGAGTCTTCTGTGGGTAGTGTGTATTTTAATGACAGCTGAAATAAGGGTATTTTAATAGCACTGTGCATTTGCAGGTATAATGCATCTCCAAATACCCCTTC
>NW_023339718.1:24905171-24908455 GCF_004916995.1 Morone saxatilis
CCCCCCCTCTCTCTCTCTAGGTTAGACCTCAATGGCAACTCATTATTTCTAACCAAGAAACTCTGAGGATCTTCGCGCCCTTTTAATATTAGAGCAAAATCTCAAAGCGACATGAATCTTGTATTTATTCATATTCCCTCCGGTCTCCTTCCAGTCCTCATTTGCAACACTTGCACATCTTGAGAAATTGCCCTCTTTCATTGAAAAGAAACTTTTTGATCACACAATAGCCAAGCTAGAATGGGTATGAAAAGCAAGGTTAGGTAAACATGAGCCTGAACTGAAAGGAGGAGAGGAGAGGAAGAAGATATACAAACTGACAGAACGCACACACTTCTGAAGGAAATAAGATGTCGACAGAAGGGCTAATCAAAACAATATTAATCTCTTGACTGATTGACCTGAAGAGAGTCGACAAGGTTTCTAATCTGCAGAAGCTTCAGGTGGCATCTCAGTAAAGATTACAAAGATGGACAAATGAGGAAAGAGAGGGAGCCACAACTTCTGTTTTCTGTATTTTGCCATCCACTTGCGTAAGATTGTAAGATATAGAAGAAGACTGATATCAATCTCATGTCTGTGTGTCATGTACGGAGAAGAGTTCAGTACCCAAAGGTACTGTAGCTGTCTTAAAACAGTACCTGGCTACAGCTACTACTTGACTTTGGGATCCAGTTTACATCATCATGGTAACCTATGCTAGGCTTTAAATAATTTACAAGAAGAACAAAACACAGCAGTTTGCATGACAAAGAGTCCACATTTGGTACATAAATCCAAATATGTAATTTTTTTTTTTTTTTACAAGTTTCATGGTCATTGTAGTTTCTACAATCTCACTGCTAGATGCCACAAATTTTTAAACACTGGTCATTTAAACTCTTAATAAATAATAAATAAAGATTAATGTTATGTTGAAATAATTAAAGGACCAGCGTGTAGCATTTAGTGGCATCTAGTGGTGTAATTACAGATTGCAACCAACTGAATACAGCTCAATCTTCCAAGCATGTAGCAGAAACTATGGTGGCAACACAATTTATAAAAAACCCAAAAGGCCTTATCTACCAACCGAATGTTTGGGTTGGGTTCTTTCTGGGCTACTGTAGAAAACATGGTGGTGGGTCAACATTGGCCGGAATCTCCATAGAAGAGGGCCTGCTCCCTATGTAGAGAATAAAACAGCTCATTCTAAGGCAACAAAACACACATTGATTTCCTATTTCAGCTGATTACACACCTAATGAAAACATACCTATGGAAATATTATAATTTGCATTTCTGACCAATTAGATCCCTCCCTGAAATGTACAGCACGGACCCTTTAAGATATGAACTTAGTATACTTAAAGTTGTCCTTTCTTAAGAAAATTATTTCTTATTTAGATAAAAATAATCTAAGATAGACCTTATCAGGCATTTATTTATTTTATTCAGACTATCTGTAATTTTTCTTTCTACTTTGGCAGCAGAAACAGCCTTACTTTAGTTGAAACTGCACTCCTGACCTTGAATACAGCAGCTGCAAAGCAGATAAAGTTTTTTATTTTCTATTTAAGTGCTTGGAAAAAAATGGAAAATTGCACAAATGTACATTTCCATGAAAAATGTGCAACTGCTTTTGCTGAGGAAGATCCTGTCATATGTTCAAAAGCTACAGAACAGCAAACTTTGTACTTTGCCTTTGACTTTGAATAAATGTGAATAAGCTTTATTATACTTTGTTTAAAAAGCACAAAGCACAGTGTGGATTGGATTCCCTGCTGGGGCATGTCTGTGTGGAGCTTGCATGTTCTTCCCGTGTCTGTGTGGGTTTTCTCCGGGTGCTCTGGGCACTCAAAAACATGTATGTTAAGGTTCATTTCTGCAGTCACTTCCCTTGACCAAGGCTTTAGCTTAGATCTAGAGTTGGTCCTTGGGCGCCATACACTGGCTGCCTGCCCATTGCAAGAGTACTTGGGATGGGTTAAATGCAGAGGTTACATTTGACATTGCATTGTACTGTGTATGATTGTATATGTGATAATAAAGTTGATTCTGTTCTATGGGTTGCAGATGTGCTGTAAGAGGGATTTAGTGTTATGTTTCATAGACAAGGTCCTTCGGATGAGACATTAAACCGAGGTCCGGGTTCACTGTGGTCATTAGAGATCCCACATCAAAGAGTAGGGGATTCCCCAGTGTCCTGGCAAAATTCCCAACCTGGCTCTCTCCATCTGGCCACCTAATCATCCCCCAGTGTAATTGGCTCTATTTCCCTGCATCTCCATTTCAAGCTGATGTTCGGTGAGCATTCTGACGCAAATGGCTGCCGTGCATCACCCCATCTGGGTGCCACACACTGGTGGTGGTTGAGGTGAGTTTGTCCCCGTTTCTGTGGAGCACTTTGGGTATCAAGATGAAGCATCGTTATCATTATTTGTATTATTATTAGTACTAAATGAGACTACGGCTACATGTTGAACATGCATTCCAACACACCAAAAACACATCAAAAAGCCTGTGTGCTCTGAGCTAGTAATACTAAAAAAGTTTTTGCAGAGGCCGCTGCAGCTCTTGAATATGCTCTATAGCAGCAATCTCTATCACTAGAAAAACATTATTCAGGACAGAGGAAGACAATGTAGAAAGCAGGCAAATCCGGCTGGTCTTCCTGTAAATAACAAGCTCTTTTAAGCGCTGACAACCACCACAACAGCCAGGGGCAAACCTGCGGCATTCATTATCCTGACCCATGCTCGGCTTGCCAGAACTTTACATCAGATTTACATGTACATTACCGCCTGACTGAATATTCTCTTCATTATTTGTGCCCCCCCCCTCCTAGTCTTGTTATCATCTTGCTGGTTTCTGTTAAAAAACACAAACAAATAATGCAAAGTGACGACAGTGATTGGGCTTGTTATGCCTTTGGGTTTGGGATTAAGCTCTCTGGACTTCATCCAGACCAGTAAAAACGATCTTCTTCACTGGAGGGGAAAAAAAGGAAGAAGCTGACATTGTTGAAAACACATACACATAAAAAGCTGGAAAGATACAATGTCTCCTGTTCCAAAGCATCAGAGCGAAACTAACAAGAAAAACGCAAAGTATCGGGTGAGAGTTGTATCGTGTGTGTGTGTGTGTCTGTAAGGAGGGGGGGGTGTCAGCAAATGGACAGTCGTGGTCAGCAGACAAACAATCTCAATGACTCTCCTCCTGATTGCCTCACATCTAAATTCACCATGCCATGTCTTCCCCTGATCCACTAATCGATACCTCCCTTGTCTACCCTCCCCTGATAC
>NW_023339718.1:24908555-24935989 GCF_004916995.1 Morone saxatilis
CCCCACCCCCCTGATACCCCCCACAGAGTGACAGCAGCCATGCCTCTTCCTGGCCATTACACGCTGTAATTGTTTCTTTATTTTCCTCCTGTCAGACCTTCGGCACTACCTTCCTGTGGCCTTATGTCACCCTCTGGACCCACAGAGAGCATAAGGCCAGATCAATGAGCTCACCCACAAAGCCCCGACAGTACGGGCTCACACATAATTCACCAGTCGCACGTCACGCTGACTAACTGGAGTTTTTATAAAGGTCAGCGAACAGAGGGATAAAACAGAGTCAACAACCCATGGCATCTTATGTCAAGGAACATAACTTTAACGTCCATTTACAAAACTCACTGTCCTCCATTGATGGGTGGAAACAACCAGGTAAATATCAACCAATCTTGGTCTTAAATGACATCCAGTGTTGATATTGAGGTCTTTCAGTTGATGTTATTGCTGCCATGCAGACAAAATAGGGAGAAAATACTGTAAGCTATGCTCTGTTCTGCTAGCATTTGATGTCTGATGGTAGCTAGTTTCACACCAAATAATCATTTACATATATATGTGTCTCCATCACTGTCTTCTATGCTTGTCTGTGTCAAGGGTCTGTGTGATGAGGGAACCTGAGCAACCCACACAGCGGAAGCCTTTACACAAGATCTGGCAATTCGTCCTTCGATGACATTTGATACAGCCCTATTATGGATATCAGCACTTTAACATGCTATGGCGGAGGTTTAAATGAAGAACAGAGTATTGTTTTGGCTAAAGTTGCTTGAAGTTGGGAGACTTTACATTCTATAAATGATGACTTTCAAAAGTTACGCTGAAAAGCTTACAAAGCTACAAAGTTGGATGTTAATTATCTTAATTAGCGATCCTTTTCACAATATACAGTCATTTCACCCATTTTTATGTGCAAAACATACATCAGTGCAGTTTAAAAGTTTACAACAAAATAAGCCTGCAGCCGGTTGAGATATGTGCCATAGCTGCATTATCTAATTAAGGAACAGATGGGTCTCAAGTGGGTTGAACCTGAACTCAATGGAAAGCATAAAGGTATTATTATGATGTGCAGACACATCAGCTTAGTGTTGGATTTATTTAGTTAGTCTTTCTTACTTTTGCTTTTGTCACTAGCTTTCTAGATCCAGATGTTGCAGCTGGAGTTACATGGAAAAACATGCTATTTTTAAGCAGGATGGTAGTCAAATGAACACACACGTAATTGCCTTCCTCAAACAACTGTATTTCAGAAGTGAGACAGGTGGAGAGTTGGTGGAACATTTTAATACTGATTCATGTAAAAGCAGTGAATTAGCCACTGTTATTCATGGACACAGCGCATTGATTGCAGCCTTCAATATGGTGACATCACTGCAAGACCTCAATAGTATGTCTACTTTTTATTTTTAGAAAATCTTTATCTTTTCTGGTGTTAACTCTGTCTACAAAATCAATGCATCTGCACGTCAATATCATTTACAGTGCAGGGNNGGGGGGGGGGGGGGGGTGGAAGCTGAAGTTTGGTGGGTTTACCCAGCATTTATTCCTGTTGACATTTAGCTACAAAAAAAACAAACAATAAAGCCATTGAGGAAATAGACAACCGAGGAGAGCCGAGCGCCAAGTTTGGGCCAGACCAAGATCTTGATGGGCTGTACTGTACGTGACAGGTGTGGGCCTGCAGCTCTCACCTCCCATTTGCTGTCCTGGGTTTTCCTCTTGAGCTGGATGTTCCAGTTCTCTGTGTCCACCTCGGCGCAGTGAGCGATGGTCATGGCCACTGGGCAGAAGAGGTCCAGACCTGGAGGGCCGTACGTCACCTCTGGGCCCAGGAGGATTTCACAGCCTTCCAGTGTTTGGACACTAAACACACAGTGACACACACGGGTACACAGAATGAGGCACATTGTAAAAGATACATAAACAGAAGCTGTGTTCCTGCAGAGGAAAGACACAGCCTGTGCTTACATTTGGTGACGCATCAGCAGAATGACTGAGAAGTGCTTTGCAGGATCATAAATGCGTTGGGAATTGCTATTGATATTGAGCATCCTGCACTACTCTACTCTTAGTTATTAAAGATCCCCTCCAGACAATATATATATACAATATGTACTTGGAACATAATGGTGTGTCTGATATGTTTTGGTTCTGCAAACATGCCACATTAAAATCTTTAAAAAGTCCCTACTCTTCTACTCTATGAACAGTGCAAATGTGTCATGTTCTAAAGTTTTGCGCTGGACACAAGATCACTGTAGTCCATTCTCAGTGGATGTGCACTGGTGGCTTCAAGTTTCTACATCACACTGTACAAGTTGCATACTGGACCAGGACTGACTTCCAAACTATAGACATATAGACTACAGATAAATGTGAAAACATCCTTCTAGTGTCAAACATCACACTGTAAGATTAAGAAGAGGTTTTTTGAATCTCACTTACATGATCCATAACCTGTGATAAAAATAAACCTCTCATTAAAAAAAAGGTGAAAGAGATCAGCCACATTGTGCCCAGTGTTGTAAATGGCAGCATATTTCTTGCTGTAATCATTAAGATTGTAGGCTGTTATCTTTAAATGACTCCATATAACAGTTTCTATTTATTATCTCAGAGCCATTATATGAGCTGGTGCTGCATTTAGAACGCATGTTGACTCCTCAAGTTCAAGTTATTTCTACACAGCCAGGCTGCTCGAATTTGTTCCAGCGCAGGTGAAAAAGTCACTGTGATTTGCCGGTGAGTTGGAGTACACTCATTAAAAGCGGCTTACAACAAACAGGTCTCGCCAGTGGATGGTGGCAGCAGCAGCGGTGGTTGGTTTTTCGAAAAAAAAGGGCAGGCGGGATCATGACAGAGGAGATCAACGCCTCAACAAAGCTCTCTAAGCTCACATCAGTCATCACAGATCAGAGATCTGAGAGTGTTGATTTGTTAGGATTTCCTGCTTTGAATGAGAAGTGATCTATGGACGTCATGGGAGCAGCAGCGTTAGCGTAAAATACACAATGACTTAAAACTAACAGGTAGAGAATGAAGAGGAATGCCTAATGGTGTAGTAGCGGATTAGTGTAGGATTCAGCCCAATCTGCTGTTAAAGAGATGCTGCATGTAAAAGAGCAATTTTAGTTTATTACAACTTGGGTCTTTGTATTTTTGACCATTATTTCTATTATGATAACACTGTACCCATTACGACATTGGTGAGATCTGCAAACAGAGCTACATTTCTACTAAAGTTCAAAGGGAAAATAAAGATGAGCGGTCAGATGATCAGACAGTAAACAGTTCAGCATGATCATCTAAACCACTTAATCCAACATAAATGACACAATAACATCTAACATAGCGATGTGGGGTAAGAATTTAAGCTCTTATCGTCTTTTTCTTTTAGTTTGGAGGTTGGTTTATAACCGAAGTTCGTCTGACCGCTTATGTTTCTTGTCGAATGTCTATTTAGTGATGTTGCCACATTCCCACAGTAGTTTAAATACATTATTTAGTACTTGGCTGAAGCGAGTATTCAGTACAGATAATTAATTTCTCCTTCTTTAGAAAGGAAGAACAGAAAGAGTGGACTTGATATAGCAGTAGACATTACATTAGCTTTTCTCAAGGGTTCCCAAACCTTTTCATTTCAAGGACCCCCACAAGAGATGCACATTACACCAAGGACCCCCAATTTGAGAGGATTTTGTCTAAAGGAATCTCTTCTTAATTTTTTTAAATGTTTTTTTAAGTTTTCAAGATTACAGTCAATCAGTGATTAAACTAGGATCACTATAAGTTAAAATCAATAAAAACAGATAACCTATTTCTTGCCTTGTTGTCCCAACTTCCATAAAATGTGACAAAAATTTAAATATTCCATTCCTCCTTTTGTGGTGAACCCTTAAAACCTACTCAAGGAGCCCTGTTGTTACCTGGACCCCGGTCTTAAAACCACTCTAAATTAAAAGCTGCTTCATGCTCTTTCTGGCTGCTGACATCCACTCCAGACTTTCCAATTACTGCCTTAACATCTGACCCATTGTCTCTTGCTATCAGACCTTGCAGGTACCATCTCATTGCACAACCACCTCACCCTCTTCGCTGTGTCTCTTCGCTCACAATCACTTTTTCTCTTATGTCAACACTGCTCTTGACTGGTCTGGAGAGAGCTCTCGATCCCTCAGCCAACAGCCCTGAGCCTGATCACACATTTAATGTAAAGTGTAGGCAAGGAGCAGATTACCTGCTCTTTAAGCAGCCTGCAGCTCGGGGCCCAAGAGTCCGGCAACCGTAAAGCAGCCGGCTGAGGCTAGCATGAACTCTTCTCAGTTCCACTTGTCATCACGATGAAGGGCTCTATACGGCAGCTTCTTGAGCCCCTAGACGAGGTACATTATTTAAAGTGAGCGATGACTCACTCCTGATGGACCCGGGGAGCCGTGCAAAGTGGCAGATTGGGCCAGCAGAGGAGATGGCGGACTTAATAAATGCCCACATTAGCACGCTCCATTAGCTTCACCTTTATTTGCTTGTAGTCTCCCACCTGTTTGTCCCACTGTGCTTTTGTCCATTTTTAAGTTGACGCAGACACCTTATGTGGTGCATGGATACATAAATCAAACAGGCATCTAGAGGTGAAGCTTTGTGCGTCGCGATATCCAGCAGAGACAGTTTCAGTTCTCTCGGCTTTGATCATTCATAACGGCCTTAACTGAACTGCAAAGCAAAAGCATTCATCAAAACAACTTCAGTAATCAAGGACCAGCAAAGTTACTTGATTGAAAGAACAGCTCTGTAAAACATTTACAGTAACTTAACCTAATCACCGAGCTGTTTAAAAAAACATCGCAAGGCACTGTGCCTTGATTTATAATACCATCATAATGACTATTCCACTAACTTTGATGCCACTTCATCTCTAGTCCCGGACCTTGGTGTACTACATTTGACATGGAAAATGAGTGTAAGCAACAAGGCTAATCACTTGAAACAACTCACCATGCCATTTGGTCACTTATCATCAAGAGTGCTATTCAGATAACTAAAAATAACGTTCAAAATCACTGAACAAGTTGAATAAATGCTTGAAGCACTTGTCCAGTTGGCACACAAACAGTGGTTTGTGTGCCAACCCTAACCCTATACTTTGCCAAGTTGTACCATTGTGTATGTTTCTTGCTTTTGTACTGCAGACAGTGATTCTTGACTCATATCAAAAAAAAAAAAGTTACCAGTTACTGTTAGGGCTGTTAGGGTTGTGATTATATATTTAATACCACCACCACTATTAATAATGATCACAATAATGTGTGGTTTTTAGCCATGGACAGTATGTAGAAGTTTAATGTCTTGTGCTTTAACTGCTGTTTCGAAGGCTTTTCCATCCTGACTAGAATACAATATTCAATGGATACATATTGTGGTATATGCACTGTATACTCAACTTGTCGTTGTAACCTTTCAGGCTCACTGCTGTGAAGAACCTGAATGCCTCACAATCAATTGTTCACTTCTTGTTTTGATAAAGTCAATAAAGGACAAAGATGTATGTGTTTGTGTGTGTCTGTGTGTGGATTCCAGGTGAGTCATGGATCTATTTCAACAGGAAATGGAAAAGATGATGACCACACTGAAAATCAATGTCCAGTTTAATCTCTATTCCTTTTTATAGGTGTTATTACCCACAACATAAAGGAATAAAACCTTTAAATGTGACATTAACACAGGTTTTATTTTGAAGATTTGGTATATTTTGTGGTAGGGCCTTAGGGATTGCAATGTCAATCAATACTGGGCAGTCGGCCCAACCATTTACACTGTATTTAAACGCGAGACATCTCAACGACTATCCAGATTTTCAGGGAATTTTATCTGTGGTCCTCAGAGGATGATTCCTAATGATCTTGGTGCCTTTCCTCTAGCACCACTGTTAGGCCACACAAAATTTAAAATTTAATAAGCACATTTGCTCTTCCTTAAGGATGCTTTTTTTCAATTCTGGATGCCCTATGAACTGTTCCCTAGCATCACCATCAATCCTAAATGTAAACCTTTGGCATTACAAATTAAAAGCTTATGTTTAATATTACCCTGATGTAATAATTGTTAGTAGTACATGGATATATCGTCAGAGATATACTGTTGTGTTTCGAAGTACAAGGACATTTAACAATTCTCTGCTGTTTAAATAAAACATTGTTGATTGTATCTATGACATTTATATCACCATTTATAATTATCACAAAATACAGGTGTATGTATCAGTGTTAACACATAATTAAAATGTGGTAACACAAATGACAGCAGAGAAATTACCCACCCAATAATAATCTGCTCTAAGCCTGTTTTTATTTACAGACATTTTTCGATTTGCTCCTACTTTGTCATGTCTTCCATTGCTGTCAAGCTACTGTTAATTAAACAATATAATAATATATATAATAGTGTGCATGAATCATCATCATCAACAGAAAAGTAAATGGGAGCAGTGCGGTAGACAGGAAAATATAATAACATATACATATTAAAACAGGGTACATTACAAATAAAGGCATTTTTCTAACAGAAGCCTTTTTCACATTAAAGATTCTTTATGCATGAGTTAAATAAGGTCAGAATTTACAGTATGTGTAAACTTGTGAGTGTTCAGCTCTCTTTCACAGAGTTTGAATAATTCAGTAATAATATGATAACAGTAAATGCTAAGGGTGTAAAGAAATATCGATGCACTACAGTATTGCAGTTTTGGTTTTGTGATACTGTATTGATTCTCAAAAACACTCTTTCGGTTTTTGTGTTTAAACCCTCAACCTCTATATAGCAGTGTTGTAAACTGAGGGCTGTGATGTTGGATGGTACAGGGACTGTGATAAATAGAAATGCAGATCCCACTGCTCTGATTGTATAACAATCTGCTAAACTTTTTTTAATTCTTTAATCTATGACAGTTTTTCTACAATTAGATTAATGAAAGAAAATATAATATATCGCAATATATTAATACCTCTGTATCATGATATGTATTGTGTTGCCAGATTTTTCCCAATACCCAGCACTAGTAAATACAAATCTATAGTAACATTATGAACATGACTGCTTTTGAGCAAGTTTGACTAGCTGGATATTACATTTCAGTTATTTACATAGAAACATGTACACAATAAGTGCCAGTGCAAACACGGGGATCCTAAAACAATGTTACATCACATGAGCCAGACAGCATAACAGACAAGTAGGGGGAATGTCGGAGACATACTGTAAATGGATAGATGACCTGTCCAACCTCTAGAGCGGTCAAACATCTTGGATTAAGATGGACCTCAGTTTGAAGTTTGACAGCTCTTATTTCTAAAATGTGATGTCACCTTGGTGGGGACATGGAGTTGTGCGCTCTGGACCGAAACCATGAACACTGTGTGACTGTCCAGAGATCTGTGCTGTGAGATCTGTGGACCATGAGAGCTGATGGCTTAGAGCAGGAGCTGCCACTTCCAGGAAAACAGATCAGCTGGGTCAGCCACTGTGGGCAGCCTGGACTCTGACTGGAGGGCCAGGCATGCGAACAGGAAGCCATGTCACACCTACGCACTGGTGCACTTCTCCTGACAACCGTGTATATTAGATTATCATTTCAGCCCTCACACTCCATAGAGCTTCAATGCACTTTGAGTTCTGAGAATTTTTCTGATTTATTAAATAAAACTTGGACCGGGAGCGTCTAGACGACAATAAATAACAGTGCTATGTCCCAAATGTTCAACCGGGCCCCTTTCATAAAGCACACATATGGAAACTAGTTTCATCATTAAAAGCTCTTTTCCTACCAGGACAAAGGCTGTTTCTGCCTCAGTAGGTTGAGGGATTTATCTTACAATACAAAGCACTCATAAAACCTCAGAGGGAAATATGTCTGACCTAAGCAAAACCACACCTTCAAAAAGATTTAGATGAGCCTTTGAAAAGCTCAAACCACACTCTTCTTTTTAAAATGAAGCTTTAATGGGACTCTATCGGGGTGTGGAAAAGTAGGTTGGACAGGGATTGGGTCCGGACGCTGCAGAGGAAAAGAAAGGATACAATTCTCTGCATGTCCCCCCGGCCTGCCAGGATGTAGACAGTGATTGACAGCTGGCGAGATGACAAGCACAACAGACCACAGGGAGAAATATGGGTGTCTACAGTAAACATCTCTCTGCTCACACAGAGCGGCGGAAAAAATAAGCAATTGAAAAGCACCTCCGTTGTCCAAACCAAATACTGTCAGGTTGGAGCCTGAAATATTTTGAAGTGTTTCAAAGGTGGATAAACCAGTGGGAAAACCAAACGCTTTATGCTGGCAGGTACAAATCTATAACAGAAGATAAAAGCAGCTCTAGACCTTCTTGTAAAGATTGATAAAGGCATCATGGATTACAGATACATTTCAACAATACTGCCTAAAGAGGATTTGCTGCAGAAACTAGAGATCAATGGGTCTCTGTGTACTGTAGAGCATATGTGACCACAAAGTATTGCTGCTCTGCATTCTTTGAGGTCAGTCAAAAACAACGTCAAAACGTATCATAACTCTTTTAAAGGGAAAATGGAGTTTAACAAAGACTCTCTGTCCTTACAGGCGCTGTTTGCGCCTTATTATTTCAGTCAAGACGATCCACAGCCCTGTCATTTTTACCGTTAATGTGTGCATTTTGTGGGGTCTTTTTTCTTTTGTGACTTTGTTAGAGCAGAGAGGGTGTGAGAATAAACTGACACTTCAGAGGAAACTCAAAACCCTTGTGGCTCTCCGCGGGGAAGAGCGTGCAAAACCCCCCTGGAGAGAAGCTCAGTCCATCCAAGGGTCATTACCTAGCTGTGATCAGAATACATAATGCTTGCACTGCTGAGATGAAAGGCCTCAGGAGACGTCTGCGCCTTCTATTCCGCCGTGCATGTCTGTCAGTGCAGCACGCTCCATTCATCACTGCATTCATCATCGTTTAAACAAGCTTCCCAGGTCGTGACTCTCTCCCAGAGCGCCACATTGTTGACACCGAGTGGAGTACATAACTACATATTGACTCTCGGCAGAGTGGCGGGGACGAAAAAGAGATTGGAGGATTGGGGGTTTGACTTTACTTCCAATGAGTCCGTTGGCTAAATGAAGGACTCTATTGCAAAGCCCCTGGGGTCGCGCAACATGAACTTGAGTTTCTCCACAGCAGCTGGGACATCAAAGCCCAGACTACCACCTGTGAGGGGCTTCTGGAAAATGAACACCCATATCGTGACATCTAGAGGACTCCTATAGAGAGTGGGAAGATAGGCTGCTGTGCTTGCTGGGCCCATCTGTCACACAGCCTGCCGCTAAACACACAGAAATGTGTGGATGGCCATAGGGAGGGTCACACATCTACCCTCTGTATGAACCACTGCCCACAAATACATTATTTTTGTTTGTTTTAGGGCCAAGAATGATGATGAATGCATTGAAAATGCCTATAATTAATGTGTATTGCAAATGTGTATTGATCCAGGGCTGAAAGTAGTCCCCAACAAATGCACTATTTCCTTCTGTTTGAGTAACATTTGCTAGAAACTACAATGCCCACACACAGTAGTGGGAGACAGCCAATGTTAGTTTATTTATTGTTGGGAATGTAGTATAACACCAGCCTTATCCTTTAGTATTTGAATAAAACCTCAAACATAATTAGAAATGCTGTGTGGGATGTCTTCAATGTTCTCATCATTTATGGCAAACATATTAACAATTGAATGACACAGCACAACTGGGTTTATAAAGAGCATATAGAGAGTCACATATAAGGCCTCTCTATTGGCTATTGGTTAGTCTATTCTGGACTGACCTTCCCAGAGCTGTGGACACACTTGAAGAATACAGCTATGTAACAGTGTACCGGCAACAACACAGATTAACACTGAATTGATTGTAGTGCTTAAACCCCCAACCACTACAGTAGTTGTAAATGTAAACTGAAGTATTTTACTTCAGTATCGCAATATATTGAATTGTAACCCCTGTATCATGATACATATTGTATCGCCAGAATACACAGCCCTATTGCCTCAGCATACTGTCTACACAGAATATGTGTGAATATGTATAATATATGTGTATGTACTCTTTGTAGCTAATTAAGAAATCCGTCCAGCTTAGTCCAAACACAAACTAAACTTATTCATATCATATAATTGCTATGAATACTAATAAATAAATATTACAATATTATTATAAAAAATAAAATGTTTTGATTACATATACTAATTAATTAACTATAAATGGATCAGCACTAAAGCACTGCGGCTAATGGTTTGAAAGGAAATCAATGACATAGACATAACTCATTTACTTTCATACTATACCAGTATGTTCAGATTGGCCTGCCTTCCTATTATAGTCTTTAAATCTAGTGACAATAAATCCTCTCATTTATCTTTTAAAGCTTGAAAATCTTTTAATGTCATACTTGGAGGAAAGAATGAGTGAAGTAGGCATGATAATAAATAACAAAAGCTCATTAAGCTGAACTCAGCTCAGACAATAAACAGTAAGAAAACATATTTCTTTGATATCAGCGTGCTTGAATCTAATACTGCTGTAATTAAGCCACCAATTATAGAGCGCATTAAACTTGCAACTCTATAATCTGCTTCAGTAAGACAACAGAGTCTCGAGAAGTGAAGGTCCTATCAAACGGCTACTGACTTAACGCTGCGGCTGTGATGGAAGTAACAGAGGGTGGTAAATAATTAGAGAGAACCAGGACGGTGAGGACAGGGGATGGAGAGTCAGGGGAGATGGATGATAAGATAGAGGGACACTGACAGACAATAGATGCTTGAAATGATATTTGGGTAAACTCTGGCCTCACCTTGCCTCTCCCTGATTGATCACCATGTACATCTCCCAGGACATATTTTCAGCCACGGCTCCATGAGGCACCAGCAGGCTGACCCCTGGAAAACACACACAAATGCGTCAACATCAACATCTCCAGTCGCCTGACAGTGTAGGGCAAAATAAGGGCTTACAGCATGTCGTACATGCAGGGGTTACGGGAATATGTATGAGCTTTGTTTTACTTGGTTGAACTGTGGCATTTGAAAAAAATAAGGTGAACCAAACTTAGGTGTCAAAACAAAATGTTCAAATATGACTTTTAGCAGAAATAGAAAAACTATAAAAAACACATATCATGGCCCATGCAAACACTGATCATTTTGAACACACAGCATGACAACACAGCCATGACTCTTTTCTTTCATATTAAACAAGCATTATTAGACATGTCAAGTAATTATTTTGCCTTGCCTGAACCTGTGCGTTCTAATACCTTGACAAATTAAGGTTGATTGGTCACCAGGTAGCAAGTGTTGTCTGTAAATAACCAACCTGTTGATAGCCAACTGTCTAGAGGGGATCTTTAAATGACAGAAGCCATGTTTCTCTTTTGAAATTTGCTGTTTCCATTCAGTTTATGGTTAAGGTTTCTTAAGTGTAGGTACGCAAACTGCTTTTTTTATAGTCGTGGTTAAAATAAAACAACATTGACTGTTGGTACACAACAGGCTGTGAACAGCAGCCTCCCACGTCACAGTCACAAGCTTTGAACATCAACCTCAACGTCCTCCCTACCTCTTATCAGACAACAGCTAAATTTGTTAAATATGTTTCACAATGTAATCCACTGGTATCTTTTCCCATTCAGTCTCAGTTTCCCAAGATACAAAATGATGTCTTGCGTGTATTTACAATTCATTTCTGTTCTACCCCTCACAGTTTCAGAGCCCACTTGTGAAATACATCTAAATGATTTGTGGTCTAATTAGGAAATTGCACAGGCTCACTTGGTGCCCTACATACTGCAGGTTTAAAGAGAAGTGGACACACACAAGAGTGTCTATGGTCTGCTGAATTGTGATCGGCCCACTGCAGTAGTGATGTTTTCTCACTGACTGGCGTTATAGATTTGGGCCTGACTCAAAGCCGATTCATTCTCTTTTGATTTGTCTCCAGTTGCATCACTATCAGGCTTTGCACTCAAGGGAACATTTCATCAAATATGTCTAAAACTGACCAGCCATAAGGACTACCAAAACTTTTTAAAACACAATTTATTAAGGGAGACTGGATCTCCACTGAATATGGAGATGACTGGATCAACAGTCTGGATGAACCGTCCAAAAAAGCTTGTTTTTCCAACATCATTTGAGTGGCCGCTACAGTTTTCACTGGTACTTTAAGAACTACCAAACAAGACAGGATCTGCAGACTGATCAGCCTGGAATAAATGTGTACTGTTCACAACATAGATGGATGAATCGATATTTGATTTGAATTAAGTTGTAAACACAGTTTGTCTGACACTATCTGGAAGAAGAAAACTGTCTGTTCTATTTATTCTGATCTCCTGAACCAGCAACGCTCGCTACACTTTTGATTATGCAACATCTTTTGAGAGGCAAGTGGAGATTTCTGCGGAGCAACACTGCCCCACCACTGTTGCCTGACACTATTCATCTGCTTCTGTGTGAATGGTGAAGCATTCACATTGAAGAGAGGAGAGAATATAAAAGCCCTGCTTTAACAAATAGAGGAGCAGAGTGGGAGATGACAGATAAAGCTGGTTTTGTCAGCTCTGTTGAAAGTGAATATTTTTTCATATTTGTGAGACGTCGGCCATCTTTGAAATGTGCATTTTAACTCGTTTGTTTTCATTAAATAAACATTCTGTGTCACATGTTAGCGGCGGCTGCTCTGCAGAGACAGATATGAAGATTCTCAGCCAACAGTACAACTGGATTTCTTGTGTAGCACGTCTTTAAAGTGTAGCACTATTTAAAGGGTCAGTTCAAGCAAATAAAAAACAAACAGCACGAAGCATGAAGAACGAGCAAAAGAAGCAAATATCGTCTGCACTCTGACAAAAAATATGCATTTAAAAGAATACACTGAAAAAAAACAACTGTACACACATTATAGGAACCCTGTGGAGTTCTCTTGTAAAAATAAGTTCTGTTTATGATCATTTTGTCTCACCAAACCGAATATTTTGAATGCTTGAGGCAACGCTTAGATTGTGTAAACCGTTTCTATGGCACACATAAAAAAATGTGTGTGTTGATGTGCGTTTTCTGGAAATTCTGTTGGGAGTTGTATTATGTTATAGGTCTATACCACTGGCTGTCAAACTATGGTAAGGTACATGAGCTGACTCTTGTGGTAAGCATAGGAATCTCTGAAATATTACATTTTATAATATTTTGTTTCAATATCAGCCTGCTATGAGTCACTTTCATGCACATAGCACATGTTTACATCCATGATTAGTTACAAGCTAAAATGTGATGATAAGATAGTAAGTGGAGGTAAAATGAATGGTTCAGAAACACTGCAACTTTGGGTCCAAATGGGAACTATTCGGAAGAGAAGTGCAGATCAGGAGAACCCCTCTTCCACCATGACATACAGAAAAGCACTGCACATACAGACAACACGAGCAGTAATGCTGAAACATAAACACAATAGAAGTTTCTGGGGTTTTACTAAAATCTGACAAACAATAGTTAGCAAATATTCATCCTAGGTTATATTGACAATCACAATGTTATAACTAACATAAACATTCAGCATCACTGGTGAATGGTTTACGCCATCAGTTGGTATTGAAATGGCTTGCAGTATTTATATTTGCCTTGGTTTTTCTGTTTGTAGTGTGTTTCTTCAGGCTGCACATGTTTTTCCAGATTGGTGAGTGTTTCTTAATTTGTTGTTGTGCTTTATGTAATTATAGCAAGTTTTTAGTGAAGATCTTTTCTTCTCATGCTTGCATTTTGTCCATTTGTATGTGCTTTCTTAAGTCTCTTGGCCCTTTATGGAGGGTCTATTTTTATCTTTGGAGGAAAGTAGTTACAATTAGTAATGTTCAAAGTGCAATCTGTGGATTTTGCGGGGAAATTGTTTTTGAAAGCATAAGTTGCTGCTGAACTTTTTAAATGTCACTTTTACATGGATGCTACTAAAGTTGAGTGAGGAAATATACTTTTTGCAGTTATTCCACTCTTTTAAAGACTGCATTTAAAAGTCAACTGAACTGTACAGATGCAAGGATGTTGCTATTTCGGTTCCATGTCACTACAGTAACGAGAAAGCTCCAGTCATCTGCAGTGAAGAGCTGTGTATGGCTGGCTATTCAGTCTAATGAATAGTGGTCCCTGCAGACAGGCCGTGTGAGTGCTGCACTTGACGGCAGCGGCCCTTCACTCAGACCCTCAGCCTGAAAGACGACCACAGGAGGCTGATTTCACTCCACCTCTCCACGCCAGCCGAGGGCCACCGCCACGTACACGAGGAGCGCAGGAGGGGGGCTGTAAGTGCAAGGGTACACGTGGACTGTTGACCTGGTGACAACTGTAACGGTCCATGCAAACTCCTCCAGTCGCTCTGTTTGTGTTGGCGGAACACGGTGACAGTTTGACCCCAGTTTGCCCGAGAGAGGCAGGATGTGGAGGAATAACAAACAGCTACCTGTCTTGGCAACGGCACTGATGGATCTTAGCAACAGCTTACAATATGTGGTGTCTAAGGAGTGTGTAGGTGTATTATTAGTTGTGATATAGTAAGAACGTGACTTACTTTAACAAGCTGAGTTGCTGTGCAGCAAAAATGCATGTTGCTAAAATCTTTTATCAACTTCTAACACAAAAAGTTGTGTAATAGATTAAAAAAATATATTTATAGAAGTTTACAGGGCACAGGAAAAATTAGCTAAATGTGGGGGGGTGGGCAGAAACAAAAAATGATTGCGCAAGCAACATCTAAATCAGCTAATTATTATCAAGCCTAATCAGCTACCAGGATTATTGTTACTATGCAAGCTGCAAGCTTGGCACATCGCCCCTGAGGAAACAACATCCAGCTGCAGCAGGAGCACAGGTGCTGAACCAACAGACAGACACTTTCCCAACAACACAACTTGCTATAATCCGTGTGGATGCAGCAGCAGCAGCAGCAGCAGCTTAGTGAGCAGCAACGTAGATGGTAGCCTGCTGTTAATTATGCTTCGTAATAGTTTGTGTAATGTGCGTTTAATCACAGGTTGGGTATCTTAATGAGTCGGGGTGGATTCTGATTTGACTAATTGTAGGTAACGGGTTGGTTCCAGTACTGAGCTTTGAAGGTGCAGGTTTGCAAAACTGGACCCGAGGAGGTAGGATGCTTTTTTTTTTAAATTATTTTCTTTTGTAATCGATTTTTTTTACTTGATATTTTTCATACAGTATGTATGCATTCATATGTATTTCTTTAACTTTGACATGTATTTATGGCTTGTATATGTGTGTTGCACATACATGCATGATTTATGTTACGGATAAGATATGGACACAATAAGGGGAGCATACATTATTGATGATTCTGCATTATAGCAGACCAAAAGGAGGTCATTTGACACATTAAACAAACAACATTTAATCACGGAGCATTAGAGATGCTGCTAGGTGGATTTTGTAACTTTTTTAACTGTTTCCAGTCTTAAGCTAAGCTAAGCTAACCGGCAGCTGGTTGCAATTTACATTAAGTGTACAGACAGTAGAGAGCAAATAAGTATATTTCCTCAAAAATCTATTGCTTTAAAGGTCCAGTGTGTAGGATTAAGTGGCATCTAGTGCAACAAAATCCACAAATCATGTGAAAACGCCCCAATCTAGAGCCATGTTTCTACAGCAGCCCAGAAGGGACAAACCAAACCAAACCACTGGTTGTAAACATTTTTTTGTGTTTCATGGCCACCATAGTTTTCCATCGTGTTTGGAAAGGGTGGGTGAAGCAAATGAATTGTGATCGCGAGATGATACTAAAAACCTACACACCTTCAAGGTCCTTTTGGGAAACCGAGCCCTGCACTGCTGTCTGAGCTTTAATATTTTCCAGGAATGCACAAAACCACTTTATCATTTTAGGAGACTCAATAGCTTTAAAGTAAGTCACTTTGATTGAGTCGCCACTTTATGAGTCACCTGAACTACAGGCTCAGGAACAGGCAGAGTAGTTAGGTAGAAGGTATAGCCAGCAAATTAACTGGAACCCTAACCCCAGACCAGGTTGAATGACTTGTACTGTTAGGAGATAAAGCCATGAGCATCCTGAACCCTGGGAGACACCAGAGGAAATATGATATAGTATTTAAAGGACCAGTATGTAGGATTTAGTGGTGTCTAGTGGTGAAGTTGCAGATTGCATCTAACTGTACACTGCTCGCATGTGTATTTGATGACCTGGGAATGAGAGCTGTAAGTGTGTATTAGGAACTATGCTGGCCGCAAAACTCATTAAAAATGCAAAATGCCCTATCTACAGCCAGTGTTTGGGTTTTCCATTCTGGGCCACTGTAGAATTATGCTGGTTAATATTATTTTGTTTATGTTATTTATTGTATGACTTGTTTTATTCAATGATTATGTCCTCTCAACATGTCTCTTTAAGTTAAACATTCATGTGTTGTATGTTTTGGTGAGCACTATTAATATGCTGATCTATTCTCGCCCCTGCTCTGGATCTGTGTACCCCCTCCTAGAGCTGAGAAAAGTTCACTTTTTTATGTGCCAACAAAACCCAACAAAGAAAGCCTGCACTTGCTTGATGCACACACAGCAGACCGTTTATGACAACAACAAGCAGCACCGAAGTGGAGAAAAATTGGTGGAAAATGTTTGTTGTGTCTAAACATCGCTGGCTTATGGTGGTTGCTATAATGAGAAGTTACTGCAGCCTCTCATTATGGCGACCAAGTGTACGGTGTGTGAGCTGAACAAAAAAAGAAGAGATTGAGACAGTGATTTTTCTGCTAACAAACTCAGTCTGTGCTTTTATCGACTGCCTGTGAAACTCACCGGTGTTTGGCACCACCAGACGGCCTCCAGGGTGGCCGAATACGCCAGTGGTCCTCAGCTGCTCTTTGCCGGCGCTGAAGGGCCCGTTGAGAGTGAGCAGGCCCTTCTTGCGTCTGTCTGCGGTGTTGCAGTAGTCCCGGCTCAGGTCCCGAGGGAAGGTCTCGGCGGGGGCTTTGGCGTGGAATTCCGCGCGCTCGGCCACACCTAGCGAAACCATAAAGGAGCTCTGAACTTTGACCTTGATGTCGGGCAGGGGGTCGAATAGCTCTTTGTCGGCGCTGTCCTGGAAGCAGAGGGGAGTGCTGTACGTCCGTCCTACTGTTAAGTCGGGCTGCATTGAGGAGTTGAGGAGCAGCGGGTTGCCTGCAGAGATGGAGAGATAGCACACAGTCACCTAAAAGCCTTGTGTACATTGGGGAACTCGTTTAATTAATGAATCAAAGCCCAACCACTGCGTTTCCTGAACAGCACTTCCATGGAATAATGAAATTCACTGGTGTCCCAGATACAGCTAAATAAGGTCAACATTTTAAGAATTTCTTCATTTTTCATGACAGGAGAGACATGAAAGAAAATGTGCCACTCAAACATACACATTGATTAAATATTACTAGGGGATTTCTGTTTGCACCACAATACAGTGAAATATTCTACTGCATTATTTTACAAAAAACAAACTGATCTGAGCTTAAATTCACCTTTAATCTCCAGAATGAATACAAATTCCTGGGTATCCTCAGGTAGCATTACTCTAGTTTAAACCCGGTTTAAGAGCCACATCTCTGGACTCCTTCTACTGAAATGTCCTGCAGCTGACCAGCGAAGCTCCAGCACCAATTAAAACAACATGTCCGGGCAGGCGACCAGTGCATCAGAGGTAAGGGAGCACAACCTGGGCAGAAGGTCCAGGGCTCGGAGCCACGGTCAGAGCGTTAGATTTAATTACCAAGCACACACACAGCTTGATCTCCATAATCCATCTGCTGGAGTCAGCTCCTCTGGACACTGAGTCGTCCTCCTGAAGGACAGGAGGGAGGGCCAGGAGGGGTGTAGGTGACTGCTCTGTAAATGAGGGGAGTCCTTCAGCTCCCAGTATAGACCCAACAGACTGCAGAGGGGGGTCTTCATCTGTGGCCATTAGATGTGACGACGCTGCCAAACGGAGCGAGGAGCGCGCCGCATCGATCTGGCAGACTGAGGCGTGCGGTGCCCCTGGATGAGCTGTGCCAAGATAACGGCGAAGTCACTGAGTCCTTGCTGCCCAGCTGTTGCCTGTTGCAAGGCAGGAGGCTAATGTTGTTTTATTTTTAGGGAAATCATTAATTACCGGGGGCATGATTTGTGATGAGCATTATGGGGTGTATTGGTTTTGACTTGTTCTTCAAAACCCAACTTTTCCTGTCGTTTTTGCCTCCTCAACAGAGTTTTTTGCATATTAAGACATGGATTATGACCAGAAATCTATTCACAACTGTACTGCCTCTCCAATTCAAATAAAAACATTTAATAAAATTACAGTGACTAGGACTGAAACTAATCAATCTTTAATAAGTGATTCATCTGCAGATTATTTCCTTGATGAATCAGTTGATCTTTATGTCTATTACACTTTTCCCTAGAGAGTTTCAGTCTTAAAGCAAAGAGCGAAAATGACAAATTCCTACTTTTGAACACAAAATGCCATCTTTATTTTGATTTGTATCAATGCTTATTACATTACTATTGTACAGATCAATGAATCTACCACTGTGATAGAGTTCACTTGTATTGCAGTAGCAGGAAGTGTTGCAATGTACTGAGAGGCTGTTACAGTAGTGTATTTAATTTAATGTTTTATTTATAAGTAGCACCTGATATATTGGTCAGGCGATATTGGCCTATCGTGGACATATCGGTATCGTATTGGCATATATGTTATCCGATATGCGTTGACAAGGACAGACAGCTTGTGGTAATATATTAGTGTCACTGCTAAATCTCACTAGCAGAGTGCGCTGTAATTTAATACTGTGGCAAACAGCTCAGAGTGAGAGAAGAAGCCGCTCTCAGCAACGTCAAGTAGAACTTGTTGACAATATACATGTTTAATTATTTCTCTTATTAAAAAATATTTAACTGAAATATTCTCTAATAAAGTTATTTTTTTACAAAAGCATCCATCTGAGTACATTTGCATTGTCGTATCGGTGCACAATCACCAAAGAAGAGTTTTATTTTAATTCCAGCATTCACTACATCGGACAGCATATCAGTAATCTGTGAATGTTTCCCTCTAATATCAGTATTGATCTACAAAACAACAAACTTCATGGTCGACAAAGACCACGATCAGTAAACTGATGCAATGGCGTCACAATCATTATTTTGTCTTGTATAAACGTATGATTCACTGCTACGTTAGACAGATTCTAAACTTCAAAATGTCTGGTAATTGTTTCCTGCTTATCACCGAATCCATTCATCCACCAGTCATTTCAGCCAAACAGTAAGTGTGGTTTCATTTCAGCATACGGTATTAACATCGTTGCTTGGATTGAACCTGTGACATCTGTGATATTGCTCATGTACTCTCATCCGCTAGGTCACCATGCTCCACAAGCATTACAAATGATACAAAGCATGAGCAGATATGATACAGAATAACATTTTCAGATAATTGCCACTAAGTTAATGTTCCATGAAATATGAAAATATGCATTTTTCATTTCTAAACAGCCCAACAGTGACAGGGAGCCTATAGGCAACTCTGTATGTATTCCAGCTCTTGGTCAGAGCTGCAGCCCAGTGGACATTACCTCTCTGCAGCTGACATTCGATCACTGCGAAATTTTCTCCCCTCTGGTTGAGTGGAGAATGATCTGATTATCGCTTGAGTGTGCATCTTTAAGAATGGCGCGGCGAAAATGGAATGGCAGTGGTGAGATGAGAGAAGTTAATGAAATGTACCTCAGGTTGAATACCTTGAGGGATAGGTTTGGAATTGGGCCTCTGATTAAAAATCACTCAGAAGGAGAAGTAATGTGGAGAGACAGGGTCAGGTCCAAAGACTCATTCAGCGCTCTGCCTTACAGCCGCTCCGGTAGCAGAGAGCCATCCGAAAGCATTTAGGAGCTTCTTTAAGAATTTAAGGTGTTTTTTTCCCCATGTGATTATTAGGCATGAAAAAGCTACTGATTTGCAATTAAACACACACTTTAAGTGGTGTTTCCCCCCCTGGAGGAAGTGTAATTTCCTATGTTTATGAAAAGGAGGGTAAAATGTTACCAATGCAATCGCGGCAGAAGTAGGCTTATATAAAATGCCTCGACAACTTCCTCCAAAACAAACTGGGGTGAGGAAGTGTTCTACATTTCACGGGGAGCCACGGCCAAAAGAGGAAGGATGAGGCTGAAAGAGAGGAAAATGGAAGGAGTGATTGTGGCCAGTGGAGGGCACAGCAGGCAGGCTGCGGGGAGAGCTGGCCTATTTAAATAGGATTGATGACCTGTTGGATGTAGCCCCCCATTTTCCTCACACCCTGTCTGTCGTGTGACGAGGGGTGGGGCTCGACCGACTCCCCAGGCCTTGGGGGACCAGTGGAGGGGGGGAGGGCACAGCGTGGGCTCCGGCAGATCTTCTCACGGCGCTGTCACCTCGGCGGCGAGGATGGATCGCCCCTCGCCACGATGGCTATCACTTGCGCTAACCCAGAAGTGTCAGTGACAGTAATATGAATGCCTGTGGCGAGGCTGGCCAGGACAGCCGCAGTCACATAACCAACAGAAGTTATTGCTGTGCACAACAAAAATTGAATTGATGTTCACTGTTCCGTACCCCTCACATTTATCCATCAGTGGTTTAGGCCAGTGTAATCTGATGGAGGAGATTGGTTGCCTGACAGTCAAATGTGTGGTCCGTGGGGAAGGGGTGGGGCGATGCCGGTCTCTATCAGAGATTGATTATCTCCTGCTTCACAATAACAGAGGAGCAGGTCTGTCAAAATAGAAGGACAGGTCCTTTCACTGATTATGGAGGTATAAATCCTAAGCAGATAGGGATGCTGCAAGCCATGCTGCTTGATGCAAATAAATGCCATCAATCACCGGGTTGGCCCTGTCGCAGAGGTCTTTGATGACACCGCCTTTTGGCCTTGTGGTCGTTGGTGCGTGTCAACGTGGAGTTGATGGCGTTCTCTCTTACCTTGTCTAGTGGTCTTGAAATTGAAAGACTGGAAACCCCCAGCGAGCGCAGAGGAGTCGATGACGTCCACGCCATACTCGCTGTGGTTCTTCCTGTACAGCATGACAGCCACTACGAGGATTGCCACGGCGATGATGCCGGCTCCCAGGCCTGAGTACAGTGCTACGTCGTTGGAGCTGTCCATACCTGAAGCACACGAGACACACGAAAAACAGAGAGCTACCGTAAATTCTCATATGAAAGCCATAATATAATAGTACCAGGGTTGCAGTTTGCATGAACCAATAAAGGCCAGTTGCTAATAAAGGCCAGGTAAGCAAAAGCACTGAAGCCTAACAACAGCTGTAAAATGGTAATATTTTGTGTAACGTCAATTTCCACAGCACTAATTCAATACAATTATTAGTCATATTAATACCAGTCATTTTTTCTTTGCTGTACAACGGATCATTGTTAAAAGAGAACTTCTATACAACAAAGTCTGTTCACAGGTCTTGGGGAGTATTACTGCATATGTGAGAGGGTTGTAGAAAGTCTTTTGTGTCTGCACAGAGGACAGCGCAAAATCTAATGAACTTCCTTAAGAGATTACTTATGAAGATCTGATGAACTGCCCCACAATCGTTGCTTGGTGTAGAGTTGATCCGAGCTTACCAGAGCTCTGCAGCATGCTCCTTATCTCTGTTTGAGGCTAGTGGCTCGAGGCTACATTAGCCAGTACTACCATAACACACCCGAAACTCTGACTGAATTGTTGCCAGTCAAGTTGCATTGTGGGAAATGTAGGCACCAGGTTTTGACAACAAAGACAAACGTGTGGAATAAAAACTGCCGAATGCAAGTCCGACAACGTTATAGTGCAATGCTGAATCAGTGGAGAGCTCTTTTGAGGTATTGTCATCAAAATTCAACACTTCCTGATTATTTTTCACATTAAAAGCCTATCTATAAAGGGGAGGTTGCAAGACTTTTAACATGAAAATTATTGTGGTTGAGTGTTGATTTCCTTCATGGTATCTTGTAGTTGTTGCCGGTGGAATGGCTGCTGTGACTCTGGCTGTTCTGATGGAATTAATGCTGTAGCTATTCACATTATAGTGAATTTATCAAGATGGCAGGTAACCATGGAGAGAGTATTGAGTTTTAATTAATTGGGGAAATTAGAAATATCCGTCTGATTCTCTCTGCCACTGATGTAAATAGAGGTCCCAGTCAGAATTTACTGAGAATGTACAGTATGTAAATGTGTTCTTCTAGGATTTGTACAGCACAGGAGTCTATTCTTTTTTACTGTGATGAAAGCAGCATTGCCAAAAAAGTGAAAAGGATTTTTTGAAAATGTTGCACATAAAAGAGAGTAGTCTTTGTTATATTAATAAAGAATTGGAAACTTTCAGGAGGAGATGGGGGGGCAGTGGAGACAATACTGTTATTATGTAGACATTCAAGGTCAAACACAGGCAAGAGCTACAATGTGTTACACTGTCTCCAGCATGGAAATGAAACAAGAAGGATGGAAAGTGGTAAGATGGAGCAGACCATCTGTCTTATCTCTCTATGCTACATTATGCACCACAGATAGGAATAAATGAACATGTCCAGCCGTTACTCTAAACTGTTACATATCACACTCAAGCTGCTAACATGGAGGGTGATTAGCCTAACTGCCTTTAGACCCACCGGTCTATATCCAATGGCTATGATGGATATCTCGCAGTGCAGGCAGTCAGAGCCCATGCGGCTCTTACTGGTGGTCGCCAGTCGTCCCGAGGACCAATCAGACGCAGATTAATTTAGAGTATTCCTACCAGGGTGATCACTTGCTAGATACCAGCTTGACGCACTCCCCGTTCAATCATTCAGGCTTTCCTTAAAGCCTAACGAAGAAGAAAGAGGCAGTAGGCACGGCTTTTACACTAATGTGGCAGGCTAATGAAAGCACTCAAGCTAGCACCTGACAATCACTTAGTCGGGCAAACTCCGACAAGTGATTGAAAGCCGCCACAGGAATGTGAGGACAGCGCCGTAAATTGGTTGAATTAGCTCATTTGCAATGATTACAACCCATTAATCCTCCACAACATAGCACATGTTCACTTGTCACAACCAATATATCTCCTGGCTTAAAGTAGAAACACAGCTGTGATGTCGCGGTTGTCATAAAAGTCGGCCACTGAATAATGACATGAATGCATAATGAACGCTTGCTTGGGTTAAACCAGGAGTTGCCCAGATCAAAGTGAACTAAAGGGTGGTAATTCATGATGTTTCAGTTTCCAGAGTATTTACTGAGAGAAGGCAAACAACTTTTTTAGCTAACTTTAAACTTAGAATATATCAAATCTTGCCCCCAGAATTCAGGGCACTGCATATTAGTGGCAGGTGGGAGGGGGAGTTGAAGATGAAAGAAATTCACAGAGGAAGACTCACTTTGAGGTTTAACGTCATGTAGCAGCTTTCGATCTGCAAAGACAGAGAGATAGAATGAGACAAAGAGGAGAGAAAGTGGTGATTAAAGTCCGAGACTCTGTGAAGTGACTAGCAAGTTTGGTTTCAGATCCAACACCCTGAGTAGAGAGAGCTTCTGCTGACTGTTACAGTATATGATAATGGCCAGGCAGGCATCATTACTGTCCTCATAGCACCATAGATAAAGGTGGTGAGGTGCAAACTGCTCAAAGGCTCGGAAATACCTCTGAGTCGGCTAATAATCTCAACACGAGTCCAAAAAACAAGTTTGATTTATTTAAGAGGAATGAAGTCACACACTCTTCTACCTGACTTTCTCCAAACGTATATTGTGGAAACCAAAATGAGCATCATAGTCAGAAGAACATTCTAACAGGGCTGAACAATTTGTGTTTTTTTTCTGACCAGTATCGGGACTGTGATTTAAATTGGGATAATTTTCTATAAATTAAAATCATTATATTGGTGGTCTACATAGTAATAAACAACATAGGGATGTGTCGTGAACGACATGCTGGCTTCTTTAAGACAACGATGGGAGCCGTTTCCGGTCTGAGAGACGATTTCTTGCTTTCTTGTGTTTTTGTAAATAAATTTATTCATTTAAGACAGATTAATCGGACTATTAGTATTTGTTAAGTACGATCCAGACACTTGTCACTTTCACTCCCAAGTGTAACAATGCAGTTCATTTAGACATTAAAGTTGCTGTAAGCTTTATTTTTCTGGTTAAATTAAATAGCTCCACATTCTGACAGCCATCGCTGGTATAGAGTGTTTAGTTAGTAACATGGGTCTCCCAGTCCCTCCTTTCCGTAGTAACCAGAGAATGCATTTTCTGTTATCCTGTTCTAGCTTTATCCAATCAGGAGAGAGAACTCCACAAAGAGGCGGTCCTCTCTGCATGTTCAAGCGCAGGCAGCATAATACCAGTGTGACGACGTGGGGAAGAGGGAGGGGACTGCAAGAACGGACAGGAAGCTAGCCAAAATGCCGATTTCACTCACAGCACCTTTAATGTAAGCTACAAATAAAATCGTGCATCTTGTGATTTGAGAATTGTGTACCTTTAAATCACAGTCTTGATATAAAAATGCTTCGTTCAGCCCCATCCTGTAGTCATCATTGAAATTTTGAAGTCATTGCATGTGCATGACCCAAACAGTGCAATGACATTTCATTCCAAACGTCAAGCATCATTCAAGAGTAAATGTCTGCACTTCCTACCCTGTGACAGATTCAGAATGACATACAATATGTCAAGTGAGCAGCACACAGGAGGAAGAGCGCTGACATTATCATGCACTGGGCATCTGTGTCAATCCACAGTGTGATACTTTTCCAACACACACCTCCTGTTCAAACATGCTTGTGGTGATTTCCCATGTTACAGTGAGCGTATATATGATGATGATAATGATAGGAAAATGATGACAATGATGATGATGATGATGTCCAACAGGGCGAAAGGCCTTACTCTGGGTACACAGTCCATCTGTGCAGTTCTCAGTGGCCTCGCTGTTCCCCTCGCACATCTTGCCTCGGTGTCTGGGTGCTGGGGAGTTGCATTCCCGACTCCGCTGCCTCTCGCACTGGCTGCTGCATACGGTCCATTCGCTCCACTCGTCCCAGCCTCCATCAACTGCAACATGAGGATATATACAAATGCGGACAAAGACATTAACATATACATGTGTCTGCACACATACCAAAAAGGCAAACAGAAAGACGAGAAGAATCTGAGGCACGCAGGTGGCAGCTAAGTTAAAAGGCAAGCCAAAGAGAGTGTCACCACGGTAGACAAAAACAGTTCATTCTAAGGTGATGAAAACACAAAGATTCAAATTTTCAGGATTACACACTAATGGAAATACCCCATAGAATTATTATATTCCTTTATGTACAATAGATCCTCCCTAAATTTACACACTGGACCTTTAATGAGTTTACATTCAGTATTAACAACATATTAAATGATAACCAATATCAGTATCCTAGTGTGTACCACAATATGCATTTTTTTTGGGCGAGCTAATGAGCCATCAGTGAGGTTTTTATTCCCATGGCCACAGCATCCCATGTTTTGAACTAATCGTAGTTTTTGAACTGAGCTTGTAGCTTTGATTTAAGCATCAAGACTATGGCATGCTGCCAGCTACCCCTTTATCTTATACCCATTTTCACAGAGACAACCCACAAACAAATGCCACCTACATAACTAGTTAAGTTGTGTGCCCACACAGTTGAGTTATCTCGCAGCTGGTTAGCCTAGCTCAGCAGGCTACGACTGGAGGCAGGAGGAAACAGCTAGCAGCCAAATTCTTTCTTTACATTTCTCTTTCTATAATGATTTAAAAAACGAATATAACTTGTCAATTAGTCAACTTAAGAGTTGTTAGTAAAGCTAAACATATTCTGACTCATGTTCTTCCTCCTCACAGACATGAGGTCCATCTTGAACGCTACATCCAAACTGTCAAACGGTTTAAAGATATTTATGATTAATTTCAACAAAGAACATCTGTATTATCTTTTATGTAATTGCAGGCACGGTCTCAAATTCCATTTTGGTGCTATATTTACACATATTAAACATTTAAATGTTTTCTTAGTGGGCACACACACATATTCAGTATGACACACACTACACAGGGTAATGGTGGTACAGCTTGAGAGACATTTTCTCCCCATTAACCCCTGGGCCTGTTTATATAATGGGATTTGATGCAAGGCTATGAAACCAAGACAGCCTGGCGCATGCTAATAGCTGGGATTCCTCCGCCTTGCTCTGTCATCTGATCAAGGAAGAACTCATCATGCTTAGCTTAACAAATATTGGGAGACCATATGGCGCCTGCAGATTCTTTGGCAGCAGTTGTGGTGCCCATAATACAGTCTGTGGGCAGTGGAGAAGGTAATCTTCCTTTGTGGTGTTCCATAGTCCCTACCTACACTCCACATTTGTTTGCGGTTTCTCCTCAGCTAGAAATGCAAATGATGTGTTTGTACGATGCGGAGAGAATGCTGAGTGCTTATGAGTTTGACCGCAGTCGCTGGTGAGTGTATGCATATTGTTTCTCCTGACAGTTCCCCTCTGACTTGTTGCTGTGATTCTTTTGAATGAGCTCATCTGCCTACTGGTAAACAATAGATACAGTCTGAGAAACTGTAACAACTGCAAAACTCTGAATCACTTTTAGCACTTTGTGGATACTTTTCACAATCCAAAGATTCTTTTTCTTTTGCTGCTGCTGCATTCTCATGCCCAGTTTCTTAGTCACCAGATCATTGACAGTTTATAATTAGTGGACAGAGCTTCTAGGTCTGTGAAGTGATGCCAACGTGCTAGTGTCTTCAACCTGCCTCCTTTCTAATGGCCAGCAGGGGGAGCTCCATGGGCTGCAAAAAAAAAAGGCTGATAATATTGAGAAATTACCCTACTTCTCACTTAATTCAGTAAACTTAGTAAACGGTTTCCTAATGAGTTTAAGGTCTCAATCTTCAGTCTTCTTCCATACAGCACAATGTTCATTTAGTAAATGATGGTCCAATTTAGAGTAAAATAGATGATAAAGCAGGGTATGCCTTGGTCAAAACGCAGAACTCGAGGCTTCAAAACGGTACTCCACAAACCAATGGGTAACGTCACAATAGGTTGAACCACCTAGTTGAACTTCTAGAGCAGCCCAGAAGGGAAAAACCAAACACTGACTGTAAATCGGGGCCCTTCTACTTGTTTTGCTGCCACCGTAGTTTCTCCTACACCGTTCGCAGCCCGTTCTCATTTCCAGGTTGTCAGAAACAGACACGAGCAGTGTTCAGTTAGTTGCAATCTAAAACCACCAGATGCCACTAAATCCTACACACTGGTCCTTTAGGCAGATATAATGTTTACCATGATC